>NC_041375.1:18376040-18518540 GCF_900634415.1 Cottoperca gobio
TGTAAGAAAACTAATTCCAAACCAAATATTTACCAAAATTGCCTAAAACAAAAGCTAAAACAAAATCCTCTCCAAATCTGTTTGCATAGACTCAATATAAACTCATGCTCACTTAATCTCTAAATTAAAATAATTCAGATTTTCATCATTTGTAAATTGTGGGCAACAACTGGTATTATTCATATAAAAGCAGACTGCGTTTAATTTAGTAATTTACACCTAAAAGTGACTCATTTGAGCATATGTTACCTTCATCTGAATTAAAGGTTTAAGTACCTTCTACGGTATAAAAATGACCTCCAAACCCTAAAACTTGAAACTTCAGTACTCTTCTATCGAAATTCACATTCAGTCTCGGACGTATGTTCAGGGAAGTTTAGAGGCTAAAAAAACCTGAGTGTTTTCAGTCCTCAGATGAACCCATAGACTCTCTTACAGCCAGTCAAAGGTCACCACACAGTGCTGAGCGGTGGAGAAGTGATCGCCTGGAGGATCATATGTGATGTAATGCTGCTTGCATCACACTGTATCTCCCCCAGCTGATGACAGTCAGGCCTGTTTCCCCTGCCAGCACATCCCAGCTGCTATGAGGCAATGTAGTCTGCCAGGCACAATACGGCGTGTCAGCCCTCAACAATGGACGACTTGTGCTCCCTGGATGGCATCATTGTCACAGTTTTCTTTTTCTTCATTTTTTGGAGGGAGAGCTTTGTGAGATATTGTTGTTGTTTTGTTATTGTTGTTTTAGCTACATGTCTCTCTAGGTTAGCCAATTATTATTAACCCCTTGCATTGTTGGCGGGGAGACAATAGATGCAGTGCGTGATGATACAGGGGTCATACGCAGACTGGATGTGGGTCATGGGAAGAAGAAGGGGTATGATGGTGAGACTTTTAGGTTTTAAGGATTTCTAACCAGGTCGCATAGTCAGAATTCATAAACAATAAAGAATAACGTTGCTCAATTTAGTTGCCTCATCTGTTCTTGGTCTGTCATGACCACTAGTTTATGGTGGCTGATTCTAGAAAACCTTTCTCTGAGATATTACTGAATAGCTTCGCTGACATTCTTCTTATTAAGTTTTTGTTTCAAAACATTTTACCATTAAGCATTATCAATTTCTTGTTGCCACAAATGCCAGTATTCAGCAAAAGGCACATACATAATCAGGAAAATTATTAATTAATATTTACCTGCCTTAAAGAATCATTTTAATGTGAGTCCTTGCTGCAGCGGCCCGGGGTATCGGATCCAACCTGTGGCCCTTTGCTGCATGTCTTCCCCTCCTGTTATAATAAAAATCTTTACCTTTTTAAACGAAGGAGGTTTTGTCCCCAGTGAGGGTTTTGTAGCAGAAAGAACACATTTCTTAATGGGTAAAAACAAAGGTTTTGATGAGTTTGTGTCCTAATGGAGCAGTGATGGTTGTCAATCTGTTATAATTACAGTTGTGTTAATACTCGACAGTCCTCTCACCTATGACACTGGGGATTGCCTGCTGAGTCTCTTCTCCTAAATGATAAATGAAAACTTGAGCTACAAAAGTCACACGAGCGTGGATTTAAACAATTTTTAGGGTAAAACTCCAATAATAGACCAAAACTAATACTTAACTTATGTTTTGTGTCACCTTAGTTTGGTTTATAATTAGACATTGAGTGGTGTTGGGTGTGAGGTTGGGGTAAGGGTTCAAATAAAGTCAGATTTATGTGATTTTGCAACAAAAATGTGTATCAAAGTAACCTCTAAACGTACGGTCAAATTCAACCAAAAGTTTGGACCTGAACTTTAACAGAACTGTGGGAAACTAAATGCTACATACTAAAAACCATAAATATAATTTTCCCACAAAGACCTACAACCTAAACGACGTCTTTGTCCTCTACAACGACCCATAGAAGCTGTCAATAATAATGTCATCTGACTTCCTCCGTTTACTCTCGTCATAATGATCGCCGTCACTTTAACGTGCACAGATGTCATTATGGGGAACTTCCTGAAGAACAGTCCTCCTTCTTCTTCTTCTTCTTCTTCTTCTTCTTCTTCTTCTTCTTCTTCTTCTTCTTCTTCTTCTTCTTCTTCTTCTTCTTCTTCTTCTTCACATGTGTTGTCACAAGGTAAGTCCTGCTCTTCTGACCCTCCTCCCCCCCCTGCTCCCCTGATGTAGATTTAAAGTCATAATCCCTCCTCTCCTCCCTCACCCCTCCATCTCACCAGGTCCCCTGAGCTTTACCCGTCCTCATTAGTGGGTATTTTTTCCATGTTTGTTAATTGTGTCCTGCTTTTTGCACCACCTGCCCCTCCCCCTCCCCTCATCCTCTCTGTTCCTCCTCTTCCTCCCCTCCCTCTCTCCCTCTCTCCCTCTCTCCCTCTCTCCCTCTCTTACCTCCCCTGCTCATCTGTGCTCTCTAACAGCCACTAATTGTCATCATAAGGATGCGTCCGCTGTCACAACTGGAGAACAGACTGCAGACCGACAGTGTGCAGGCTGGCTCCTCTGGCCCCTGGAGCCCTCTGCACTGGTGTCTCGGGGCCCGGAGGACCTTGGCAGGCAGGAATCCTCCCTCTGCAAGTGTAGCTAATGAAGACAGCATGAGAATTGTATCTGGCTGAGAGAGAGAGAGAGAGAGAGGTAGTGAACTCAAAGTAGGCAAACTGGGAATTAACTGCAAATGAGGAAGGACAGAAAGGTACAGTGGCTGCCTGACAAGGTATGACTATGTTTAGAACAACACACTACATACACAGAGATGAACTCCCACTGTACATGATTTCATCACTCAGACTCTTACCATGACTTATGACTTAAGTTAAATTCTGCTGCTTCACTTTTCATCCCCTGAATTAAAGCTTCTCTGCAGTCACATTTAATGTCTTCCTACATTTCATTAGAACACCATTGTTTCAGGTCATATTAATTATCTGTTTGTTTCATGATTTATTTATTACCAAGCTGACAGAACTATGATGACGCCATGTTTCTATGAGTGGACTAATACATTTAATGGAAATATGTTTTGAAGACTTGCACATCATTTTTTACACACTTCCCAAACAATTGAGGCTGATCTATTTATTTTAAAACAAGATGATGTAGGTTTGAACTAAATGTGTGTATGAAACAACAGGACAGCTTGTCTAAGCAAGAAATGTAGAAATACACATTTGACCAAACCTGCAGTAATTGCTTGATTTGTTTTTTAAATGGCCATTACTTCTCTCCTCACGCAAACTTCCCTGTCACTATGGTGGAAAGGACTTGTTTTCCACTGAGCTTGTCTACTCCTGCAGCACAATCCTCCAGGCTTAATCTTAAAAGATTCCTAAAGTCATTTTTACTGTCACTGTTAAATATCATGATTATCTGTAACGACTGAACAGTTTTCAAAACGGACTTTAGTTTTTCATGAATTGTAAAGCCGTGTCAAACTCAGTCACTTTAGTCTGAAAGGCTGAAATAACTGAAGGGACTGATTAGCAGTGGTGCGTAAGTATCTTTTAGTTTGTGTAAAGTTGACTAAATTGAGACTGAAGATTGGTGTTTGTGTCTGCATGCATGTTTGTGTCTGTATGTGCAGCCAACCGTGTGTCTCCATACACGCACATGTTAGTGTATGTGTGCATGTTTGTGTGCAAGTGGGAATTTGTGCTTTGTGGCATGTGTGCCCTCAGCATGGGGCCATGGCCGGCACCGTGCCGGCCAGCTGGAGGCTCAATCTGTTGAGGGGGTCCGCTGCTCAGTGGTGGGAGGTCGGCTGGACTCACAACAACGCCTCGACCATTCGCCCTGGCCTCCCCTCTGACCGAGACGTGCAGCTTGGCAGGCCCAGCCAGGGACTGACAGCCCTGCACAACCCAATCCACAAGACTCAAGGAGGAGGAGGGAGGACGACGGTTAGAGAGATACAGGAGAGGAGGAGGTGATAGGAGGGGATCTGGAGGTGAGGGCAACTTTAGGGAGGGAGGCAGGGGGAGACTGCTCACAGCAAGGCAGCAAAAACAGCAGTAGAGCAAAGTCCAGGCACACTGCCAACTGCAGAGAAGACGGTAGTGCAAACAGATGAAGGAGGGAGGAGTGGAATAGAGAAAGGTGAAGAGAAAGGGGAGAGAAGGAGGGAACAAGAGACAAAGGAGAGAAGATGTAGAGAGGGAGTAGAAAGGATACATTTGGGTAGGTGGTTCCTGGTGGTTTTAGTAGAGACCTCTGTCCACAGTGAATCACCTGAACCACATGAAAAAGAATCAATCTCCTCTTCTTCACCTTGTTTTCAGTTGGCAATCAACAAAACTGATTACACAAAAAAAGTCAGACGACAGAAAGTTGTCTTGTTATTCTGCTGAGTCTCCTCCTGCTCTCTGTGATCACATATATTGTGTTTTCATACAGCAGAATTCACAATATAATATATATAATAATCTGTTTCTGTTGTCAGACAACTGAACTCTGAAATAGGCCCATAAACACTGCATGTTAACCAACAGTCACTCCCAAGCTGCTGCATTGCAGTGATAAAATATTTGATGTATAGTCATGATGTCGTCTGACAAAATCAACCTAATTCCAGGTGAATAATAACAGCTCTGCTGTGTATTCGGATATGTTGGCATTTAAATTGAACGACCACAGAGAAAGTTAGAGGCTTCTTAATTTTACTGGCACTGCGGCTCACAGACCCCCCCCCCCCCCCCTAGCTCCACAGGGCTCGTTTCGCAAAAAAGCTCTGTTTACCCCGAACACACTGAAAAACCAAGCCAGCATTTTAAGATTGACACACTCTGGAGGTTGCTTTGGAAAAGTTCCATTTTGGGGGACAGAGCGCTGAATGTAGAGAAAAAGATGCTTTAATAAATCCGACCAGCTTGGACGTACTATTAGTCCAAAACCAGTGGTTTCCATCTGGTCTTGCTTCAGGTCCACGATGTCTTTTAGTCTAACACCCATTCAGTTGCACTAAAGTAAACAAAATAAATAAAGTGAAATTGAAACATAAAATCCAAACACTTAAAGTTTTATTTTGTTTTATTGTTTTAGTTTAGTTAGTATTATTATTATTATTATTATTATTATTATTATTATTATTATTATTATTATTATTATTATTATTATTATTATTATTATTATATTATTATTATTATATTATTATTAAGTTGTGCTGAACATGCCTGTGATGAAGTAATGTATCAGTAACCTATAAACAGGAAGCTTAACATTTTGTAAATCAGATCACAAATTTTCAATTTATGAATAATAATAATAAATAATCATTTTACTAATAGTGACTTATTAAACCATTTATTCATCAAAAAGCAATGTCTTTTATCATATTAAATGTGCTCAGACAAACTACTTCTGCACCAAAATACTTTAAGAGCAACTGACCTAAAGGGGCTTTTCTCAGAGCTTTATCCACATCATTTTGTTGTGTAGACACGGGTGTGTATGTGTGTGTTTTGGTCCTCTCTGTGTGTCTTTACCAGACTGGTTCGCTGCTCTCTCTGACAGTTTGATGCAGGGCACCGGGGTTACATCTGAGGGAGTGTTTTTAGCGGTCACCAGTCTACAGAGGGGACGCTAGCTGGCACCATCTGGTCATGAGATCCAACGTTTATCTGGCACAGTCTTGGCCAATGTCCATACCTGCTTGTTACACACACACACACACACACACACACACACACACACACACACACACACACACACACACACACACACACACACACACACTTACTGGGGGTCAAGCTGCCCTAAACGACAGGCTGGGAGCAGATGTCCGTCAACCCTTCCAGTCCAGTTAAGCATCACAAACAGCAAGGAGACACACACACACACACACCCACACACACACACACACACACACACTGGACATGTCCGCAGCCGGACAGTCCAACGGCTGTTTGTCCTAATAAGAAGAAGCATGGATAGCCACAAAGACAGTGTGTGTGTGTGTGTGTGTGTGTGTGTGTGTGTGTGTGTGTGTGTGTGTGTGTGTGTGTGTGTGTGTGTGTGTGTGTGTCAAAGTGAAAGTTAAAGCAGGTCTGAGCCATCAGCTGTGACTGTACCACATGTCATGAGGTGCACTGCTGTGTATCTTTGTAGTTTATTGTCGTTATGGTTTCACAGACAGACCAGACAAACCGAACGCTCCCCCAGGCATGACTCAGAGGTGATGGGCTTCAAATATTGATGCTAACACAGCTGACTGCAGAGGTAGAGAGAGCAGAGGGTGCATGAAGATCGCAAACACAAACGACACCTCAGGTTGGAAGTAGAGATGAAATGCTGCGATGCATCAGAGTAACTGGTGCCTGATTTTATTATATATCTTTTCTCATCTTTTTAAACTTCTTGTTTTATGGTGCTATATTGTACCGTATTATGTATTGTTTTTCTCTGGGGTTTTGTGTTTTAGTGGTCATACCTATTGGTGAGTTTAGATTCTTTCTGTCTCTTGTGTATTTGTTGTTGAGTTTGATGTCTTTTAAACGCCAATCTAGGGACGGGCATTGCACTATAAATGTCACGGTGTGTGGCGTTGGTTTGTTCTCCCTGTCCCTTTGCAAAGACACCTCAAAATAAATATATACATTCAACACATTCTTATAAAAGTAGTTGATGGAAACATTAATGGATACATGTACGAGTCCTGCAGGGTACTTCCATGCTCTGTCTGCCTGCTTGTGCTGACCTCTTCCATGTTTTTCACCAGGTAAACATTACTTTTACTCATCTGTTTTAAGTCCACACACATGATCAGACTATACTTTCTCAGATTTAAAGATTAAAAACCAACATTGAAATAAATTACTGACACTTTCTATATCAAAACATGTTCTTCTCATTAGACACATTACCCAGATTTGATGTGTGTGTGTTGTCGGGCTGGCAGCCTCTGCGGTTGACTGTGGCATCATATCAGCGCTGGTGAAGGGCCTCAGTGTTTCTCACCACAATTGTCATCCCAGCAGGCAGTGGGGGTGAAGTAAGGGATTGTGTGAGCCAATGAAGCGTGCTGTCATCAGAGGCTTCTGCCCCGGTCATGAAGCTGACATCATCCCATTGCCTCAGTTTAGAGCTGCATGATGCACAGCAGCAGGTCAATGGGGACGGGAGGGAGAACCCCAAAATCATTGAAAAGCCTGTGTTGTTAATGATCAAAGTCTTCTTCTTCTGCTTATTACGCCTGGTTTTGCTGGGAGGTCATTTCTGTAGCGCAAATAAACGCACCTAAACCGCAGTTTCATATCGAATGAAATAAGTTTTGTTACAGACTTGGACCTGAGGCTTAATTTACTTCACACTCTCTAGCGACTTGACAGCAGAAACATTCAAACCAAGTTTTGACTGTAAAATCCTGGGACAATACAACATTAAGACGGCAGTAGACAGGCCTTAAATAGCTTTTTATTATTAGTCCCGTGTACTGGAAGGTATCAAAAAGAAAAAGTATTAACACAGCTTTGAGAAGAACATGTTTGTGTTGTGTTGACACTTGAAAGAGTTGAATCTTTACCTCATGAATCTTTGGATTATGAAAGGCCAGCCATATTCTGTATCTTTGTACATGTTGGAAGCTGTTGAGTTGTGTGGGTTTGAACAAAGTCTGGTAGTTTGTTGAGAGTTAAATCATTATCATTGTGCAGACACTATTCACCAAAAATGAAACTGCGGGTTTCTGCCAACTGCAGTGTGTCTGCAGGGGGGGGGCTCACATTTCCACATTTCAGTCTGAAACCTCAGCTCCCCGTGGGTAACTCAAATCTCAGTAAATGCTTGAGAGGAATATAATGATCTCACACCTGCACTGACTTATCTGCGCTGCTCTGCTGGAGGGAAACAACACTTTGACAGACATACAGGCCGAAGCCAAACGTTTTACTGTCATGACGATCAGGCCCTGAAGTGGAACTATTGTGCCCTCTACTGGTGGAGAGCCAGACCTCGCGCCTGTTCTGGCTTTGAAGGTGCCTGAGGCTCAATTACAGCGGAATGAGAGACAGTGTTTAATCAGTACACTTAATTGATTCATTCTTTTCAATTAAGAGCTAACTTAACCCACTTATTACCTACAGGCCAGAGGAACTGGAGAACGCTACCAACCAAGAAATAGGGTTACATTTGTACGGGGCGTAAATTGAGCTGTTACTCTATTTAAAAATTAATTAATTAATAATAATAATAATAAGCAGATAAAGTATATAAAATAGTTGAAATTAGCCCAAACTACTAGCTTCAAAATTAATGCATCAAAAAGTATAATTATAATTCAATGATATAATATATATATATAATTCTGAAATGTATATTTTAATGCTAATACTTTTGTACTTTTACTTAAAAGTAAAGATTTGAATGCATGGCTTTTACTTAACACTGTGTTATTACTACTTGTATTTCAGTACAAGATCTGAGCTCCTCTTCCACCCCTGGTATGTATACTTGTCATTTATTGCATCTATATTACTTTGCTCTGTGGTTTCTCGTCAGCTGCGATATTTCAGCCTTGCTTTGTTTTGTTATCTCACTTGGTCTCGCACTTTATGTCCTGTTTTTGCTGCCCGCCTGTTCCCAAAATCATCCGCCTGGTAAACTCTGATTTAGCCTTACATGTTCTCTCTGAGAGACGAGTATCTGTGTGCTCATTTCACTAACTCACAGTCTTGTTCTTGAGCTAGATAACTTAGAATACAGACCGAGAAATGATTTTCTTTACAGCCAAGTCTAGGACAGCATTGGAGTAAGCAGCTCCTTCCTCAAAGAGCTCATTTTTAGGAAGGATTACTTTTACTCTTAACATTAATAAAGATCAGAAGAGTCAAAGTACCATACCAAGAAGAAGATCATGTCGTCGGGATCGGAGGGGCTGCAGCGCATATGGCCCAGGTGGTGATGGTCATCCAACTCCCAGAAGGACTCATTGGACAGCTCTGCTCTGCCATGGAAGCCCTTGAACAGATGGTCATCTGAAATACAGGACACACCCTTTAGATAGAACAATACACGTTTTATTTTGTTCACTGTGAGCTGAATCTTCAGACAGTGAGACCAGAACATGGTGTGATTTTACAGAAAGCAACACTTAATGTGACTTAACGCTCCGCAATCTCTTGACACGTGTTTAAGTGTGATTTATTTTTGAGGACACGAGGCAAGATGTACTTCCCATTTGTATTGAGATTATGAGATGAATCCTAACCAGAGACTTGGAATAGGACTTCCTGTTTGTTCACGACAACAGTGTCCATCTCAAAGCCCTGACAACGGTCAAGGTCAGCTGCAGAATATCATGTGAAATCAAAAGAAATGTTAAGTTTTTGACTATTTTTATCATTCATGATGAGAAATGTGTCGCTAATGACTAAGTACAGCAGATGTCAAAACTAGTATGAAGGCTTTCCATCAGCTCGCCTGATGCATGTGCTTCCTGGTTGAACAACACAGAGAAAATAAATGATTCTCATTTCATATTTTCAGAATATAAGATGCTTCACATTTAATATTTTAGATCAGTTGTAAAGCACTTTCATCAGATTATATTAGAGAATGTAATTATGGTTTAAAAGCATAAAACTGCGACTGAAAATAATTCTCCTCTTACTTTCCACTCAGATGATTCTGTGAAATATTCAAACCCAAGATCTTTTGATTTCAAGGCTCCATTATTACAAACAGAGAATACTCCGGGTGTCTTATGCACCATTTTACACTTTTCCACAAAAACATCCTAAAGGGTTAAAACTACATGACGGTCACTGTGATTTCCTCTGGTCCAGGAGAGACTGGAGAGGCCTGGAAAGACAGCAGAGCAGGGCAAAAGGTCCCCTGGCTGCTGCTGCAGTAACCTTTTATGCTATAGCCCAATCTCTGTGGGCGGTTTGTGTACCAGAGAAGGAGGAGCGGACAAAATCAAACACACCCCAAACGTCTGACATGCCCGAGAGCTGTCCCCTCCTGAGATCTCTACAAGCCAGCGACCAGGAATGTGAGTGAGGCAGCAGATACTCATAGAAATGATAGAAGGTTCCCTTTTTCCCATGTAAATCTAATTAATAGATGTGTATCTTATTCACCTTAAATGATATTATGACTGAGCTTTAGGTTTTTTTATGTCTTTTTTAGAATTTCACATAAGTAGAAAAGGTTTTTTCTATATTATTTTGCTTTACATGATAAAGTTTTCTAAAAGAAAAGTGTAGCCTAGTCCGTGATAAACATATTATATAGAAGTCTGCCAAATGGTATGTAATACTTATCAGTTAAAATAAAAGTTATCCACTGTGTGTAGCTCATGCATGTGCTGCATTCGCAACTTAAAAAGTAGTTCTTTGGAAACTTTACTTATACTGTAAAGGGTAGTAGACAATATGAAACTAAGTACTTTAAGTCTATTTTGATGCAGATTTGCATTTTTTGAAAACCTTCCTGCTCCCTTTTTGGGCTCTTTTGCGTGCACAGATGACCCACCTCTTTTCTTACCCTGTTAAGTTTCACTCCCTTTTCTGTGTTAATCAAGTGTCAAACATGTTCTTGTCCTATTTACATCATCAGCTATGTGGCCCTCCTGTATTTATGAATATTATGGATGGATGGATTTCCCTCTCTTGCTGAAATAATAATGGCTGTTTCACATTACTCCTAATACCAAGTGTTGTAATACATTTGATATAATATGTGTCTATTTGTGCACCTGTGAAGCTCTTTGGATCGACTGTGCCGTGTGTGAATGCTGTTTAAAGACAAGATGAGGTGAGTTGAGTATCTGATAACACAGTTAATATGTTAATAAGTAAATAGATTGTATGTATATGGCACTGTTCAAAGCAGTATAGTTACAACAGGCTATTCATTTATTATTTATTCATTTATAACAACATGGTCACAAAGTGCACAAACCACAAAATGCATAAGATCACAAAGACATAAGACGTGTTCTGTTTGTTTCTTTAAATATTTAAGATTAAACAACTTTTCTTCATAATCACTGTGTTTTTAATGAAATGTTTTTAAAGCATAATTTAACCCTGAGTCTCATTTTCATTTTCAAGTCATTGTTGAACAATCTACTGCTAAGGGCACTATAGGAATATTATACAGATTTGTATTTATTTATATTAATCTGTGAATAAATGGATTAATCTGTAAAAATGAATACAATAATATATCCTTAAATTTGCAATTAAATGATGCATTAAAAAGCTAAAGTGTTTTTGGACCGAATGTGTTGAACTGCTACTTAATGGTATCGTGCATTTCGCCTCCACAGCCTAATGATGCCTCAGTGCTTCAGAGAGGGGGGAGAGGGCGTTTGAGGACATTAATGAATTATTAATCTTTGACTGGATATGACTGACTGTGGCTGATTTTTTAATTTTCTTTTGGACTGTTAAAAACAGTGAATTTTATACAAGAAATACAGCCGATGTTTTCTATATCGTGCATGAGAAATTGTGCGATTATACACACGAGGGATAACGTTAACAATCATTTACTTAGTTTGGATGATGTGTGTTTGGTACCTATGTTACAAACTCTTTATTAAAATGCAACTCTGTGAGATGTTAAAGAAATCAAATGAAATGTGATAGTGATGCATCTTCAGCCTGTCATTACCACAGATATCCAGTAGAGGTCTCCCCTGTTAAATATAATATGACCTCCACATTGGAGACATACTGTATCATTGATAAAAAATTAACTTTGATTAGAGATGAGCTGCATTCATGACATCATCATGTTGAATACATGACCAAACCTTCAGAGGGATATATCAAAGTCATTATGTAAGAGAAGAGATGTTTGGTGTTTGTTGGTCTATGAGAGTATGTTAGAATGTGGAGAATTGGGTAACAAGGGTGAAAAGGTCATTTCTCATTTCACTGTGAATTCAGTTGTGAATGTGGGACAGTTTAAAGCAGAACATTTAAAGCAGTTTATGTAGTTTGGACAAAAAAACATCATGTCTCCAAGTCAGCTGTGAAGTCTGCTGCAACTGTTGGAGGAATGCATTAGGAAGAACTCAGGGCACCAAACTGGAAAATATAAAATACTTTTATACAGTGATTGTATATTATGGAATACAAAATATGCAGACAAATTGTTTTTAAAGTATAAATTAAAGCCACATTCACACATTTAATCTGCTTTGTGTACAACTGATCAAAACTTCACTGACTAGTCTGTGTCACTTTTATATTTACAAATGTAAACAAACCAACAGTGTCAGGAAAACAAAAGTAAATGATATTGATTTTGTTCTCTATTTACGCAAATGTAAGGTGGGGCTTTTGTTTATGGATCACAAATTGTGCATGTCAAACCAGCCAAGTTTATGGGGTAAAGCTGTACATTTAATTTATGGAGGCCAATTTCTACAGTTAAGAAGAAGAAGAAGAAGAAGAAGAAGAAGAAGAAGAAGAAGAAGAAGAAGAAGAAGAAGAAGAAGAAGAAGAAGAAGAAGGTTAAAAATACGATGTAAAAAGTGTAAATTATGGGAAAATAATCACAATTTTATGATTCAAAGAAAGAATTGTATGAATTATGACTCGTTAAGACAAAAGTCATTATAAGTTTTTATTTTATTTAGTTTTTGTACTTTGAATCTCACAATTTGACTTAGTATAGTCAACAGTATAAAGTATAAAAGTATAAATTGTCTGAATACTTTATAATTGTTATTTATTATCTCATAGGTTTTACCAGGTAAGTACATTTCTTGTTATCTTTTTTTCTGTCATTCTTAACATTTCATCTATTTTTGTATTTGTCTGGCCTCCATAGTTTACTCTCATACTAAAATGTAGACAAATGTTTAGTCCAGTCTATCAAATCTGTGTGAAACGAGCCCTGCGGAGGACGTCCATGTAACATCCCCCCCCCCCCCCCCCCCCCCTCACCGTCAACCCCCGTCTTGAACATCCTTTTTCAAGAGTGTGCACGGAAGCGGAGAGAGCAGCCCCCCCCCCCCCCCCCCTGAGAGACGGAATGAGAGAAAACGACAGTCTCTGAAATAAACAGGACATCTATACCAGAAATAGAAACAACTTCACCTTTAATGTGATGTGTGGAGGATCGTGGGAGTGGATACACGTGACTAAAACCCGGTGGAGCGCTTTCGGTTTGTCGGTAAAGAGGAAGACGGAGATGGAGAGCGAGGTAAGATTGATCAGTCACTGCATTTCTGACTTTATCGGAGCTTTTGTCAGAAACAAACTGACAAAGTATTTTGGGCAGCGCTTTGTGTTTACAATGGCGTCGACCGACCACTGCGCATGATTTTGATTAATGAGGTCAGTTAATACCGCAGGTTTAAACACACATGAGCAGGTAGATTATGTTTCATTAGCTATGCCTGGAGGGAATATCGTTTCATTGTAGGTGTAGACAGCCTGCAGCAACACCTGTAGAGCCGAACACTACGGGATCATAGCGAGCCAGCTGATACTGACACTAAATGCCACATGAAGCAGATCATTTATGTTCATTACAAATCAGCGTGGAGTTCAATTAAAAAGTGAGACAGGAAAGAAAAAGATGTTTATTTTTAATAAATACTCAATTAATAGTGATTAACACATGTCTAAACCTAAAACCTAAAAATGCAGTATAACGCATATTAATACAAACAAGACTCCTTAATATAAACTGAAAGTTATTCAAAGGAATTATTCAACATTTTTGGAAATACACTCACTTTACACTAATTAGTCTACATTGTTTAGTTTTGTGCTGCGTGTTCGCTGTATGCCTGGCAACATCATTAGACTAGAAATAACCTAGCATAGCATGTCGCTCCCCCTTTAAACAAAAAATACTTGTTTTTACATTTCAGTTTAGCCCCTAGGCACACCTGGCTTTAACTGCGTAATTATGAATTCCACTGCTTTTCTTGGCTAGACCCTCCCTATAGCTGTTGGAGGTTAGGCATTGACCTTGAGTGGTTAGGGTCAGGATAGCCCATTGGTCAGGGCACACAACCTGAACAAATCGGGTTAAGTCAGAGATATAGTTGCTTTTAATTATGGGTTTGTGTACGAATGTAGCTGCCTTGCTTGTCCTGTGTCCGTTTGGAGCGTTGTATGAGGTGTACAAGCACCTTCTTAAAAACAAGTATATCTCCGGCCTTATAGGAACTGTACCTTCTTGTGCCAATCCTAATGCTTGAATGTTACGTCATAATAACGCGTCTTCAGACAAAGCCAACTTACACAATTTGAGAACCAAGTGGAGATGAGGAAAAAGGTGAAACAAAAGGAGAGCCCTAAAGACATATCTTTCTGTTACGTCTTACGCATCAGGACGCATTAGCGTTTATGCTACAAAACGTATGTGGTCAAATGCGTCCCAGACCGCTTTTGCCAGAGGTTTGAGTGATCAGATCACAATGCGTCTTGGGGGTCACTTGTACTTAGCACTGGCCATTACGATTGAACGATTTGGAAAAAATATCAAATTGCGATTATTTTGACTTGTATTGCGATATGATTCACACAAAGTAGCCTTTCTAAGTCTAAATAAGTCTTTTTCCACCTCGGGTCCTTTGACTATTTGTTATTTAATTGTTGAGGCACGTTTTGTGCTTTAAGGAACAAGAAGCAGTGTCTTATACCACAGTTCAAATAAATACAGTAAAAGAAGTTATGCCTCCAAATTAGGGTCTGAGGCCTGTTTGGGCTGTAATTTAAATTGACTTGACTTGATTTGACTTCTGCATAAACAGCATGTCTGTGAAGAGCTAGGCTATAAAGATGCTGCTGCAGGCTTTGGTTGCTGCACCATCATCTTTACAGGCCACACACCAAGCTTAGAGGGATTTGTGAATACCACAAGTAATGACAAGAATGTAGACAACTTCACGCTTTGGTGTCAGTCTTCAGTGTGTCCCTGCTAAAACAACACATCTCTTAATTTTCCAGTTAATTGTCAGTATTTGTTGTGTAGTAAGTGTACAACATGTGTCATTCACCTGTAGGAGCTTCCATTTAGCTCTCAGTCATGCTGTCACCACGCTGTCATCTTGCATGATATGCATCGCAGTGAGATGTTTTTTTGCTCAATTCTCTTTAAGAGTTAAATCGCAGTTTTAGTCTGACAGATTCAGTTTAGTGTAGCTGGTGTTTGATCAGTCATTGACTTGAAATGCAAAGCACTCTCATCACAATGTTAACTGTCACAGAAGTCTTTGACATTCCTCACCTGGATTCCTTAAAGGTTTATCTTTCAGAGGACCAAACATCTTGTATGGCTTTTTGTTCTGCACTTCATCACGTAGTTTCATGCAGTTTAAAATGAATTATAAGTGTTGATTGGCACATGAACTCATGGTGGAAATTGCTCACAGCTGATTATACAGTGGTGGAAATATGTGCCTGTAAAACCAGAAAATTACATAATGACTGTAATTCCTTGAAAGCACTATTTAATTTCTATACTGTAACTGTAAGTCTGCAGATTCAGCAGCAGCTTCCAAAGTCTGAGTTTTATTGACTTAATTTGCCTTGTATAATTTTTTTTGATACAAAATGGTACAGTGGGATTATTATGGCTCTTAGCTCCTTCTCAGTTTGATAAACTAGAATTTCTATAAGTAAAGGAAAATTGAGAGAAATATTTTAGAAAATATATGTAATCAAATGAACGCTAAAAATACAGATTTAAATCAAGTAAATGGGGGTGTAAATGTGCAGATAAATATGTTATGTTTCAAATGATAGATTCATCCCTTGATTATGTTTTTGATTTATTTTGTAAAATGGTGAAAAATCTCATTACACCTTCCTAAAGTCTAAGATAGAAATTGCTTGTTTTATTATATTGAATTTACAATGATTTTAAACTGAGAAAAATAGAAAATCCTTATTTGAGAAGCTGGAGCCACAATGTATTTATTTTTGCGTGATAGCTTGTCTCAATCATTCTTTGTTGATTAATTAATTGTTTCATCTCTACATGAATGAATCATCCAAAAGTAAATCAGAATGAAATCAAATGGAACAATGGCACCAAACTAAACTTAAATAGCATGCTGTGGCTTTACGTGGATAAATCACCTAAAAAAAGCCCAAGGTGTAGTATTGCCCTGTGACTGAACCTTGAACCCAGGTAACCCCGCCCACCTGTCAACTATGAATCGCCCACAGCCACATGAGTCCTCCCTCTCTCCTCCCCCCCCCTCTCTCTCTCTCTCTCTCTCTCTCTCTCTCTCTCTCTCTCTCTCTCTGTCTCTGCTCTCCTGTGCATGTCAAGACATGTCGAGAAACACCAAGGGAGGGAGGAGACAAAAAAAAAAACCCAAACAGGAAAAACCGGAGCGCATGAGAGATGGAGAAAAGGAGGTGTGAGGTATGAACGCAGGGTTGTAAAGAGCTGAGGGCGTGGGAAAGGAAAAGAGAATTTAATGCTGAAGTCGCAGTTTGGGATGCTTACAATCTTAAGAGAAGGGGACAGAAACTGAGAGGAGGGGATACTCCAGCTGTAATTGGAAGACGGAGGAGGACTCGGTCAGGGGAGGGGGTGAGGGGGTGAGGTGGTGTGTCATTATATCTGTGAAAAACATGCTGTCAGTTTCTTTCTTGACTCATTCATTTCCCTCCTTTCTGATTTCTAATCAGGTTCACGATCTCCAGGGAAGGCATGATGAACGATGGTATCCATGGATCCTCTTCTCCGCTTTTGGCGTCTCAAACGGTGCAACAAAAAGATCATGACAAATCCGAATGAAGAAAATTAAGAATTGCACCATTAGCCGACTTTCTCTGACTGCTCTTCTTGTCAGAATTCCAGTTCAAGACCTGCAGGGGAAGGACAGCCACTGATAATAATCTCCTGATGCAACACTGTCGGGAACTGTCGGTGTAAGAAAATACCCAGAACCATCACAAACCAGAGGTGTCACCAGCTGCAGCTCAACCTAGAAGTCGGAGTAAATTACTAGGGGAGCATGGGACGTGGTGTTCAGAGCAGTGAGTTGTCTCCTGGAAGTCAAATCCCCAGGACAAAATGAGTAGCAGTGGATTTGGCAGCAGCCCCAGCTTGCTCCAGGGCCGGCGTTTCTACTGCCGGGAATGGGCCCTGGAAAAGCTGCGGCGCTGCCTGGACACCCGCTCCGTGCCGGGGCAGCCGCCGGGGCTGCTGGTGACGGGGGTCCCCGGTGCCGGGAAGACCGCTCTGTGCACAGAGGTGGTGTGGCCCACCTCGAAGGCAGGGCTGGCAGTCGGGCTGGCACCGCGCTGCCTGGCCTCCCACTTCTGCCAGAGAGAGGACCAGAGGAGTACGATGCTGTGGAGGTTCGTCCTGAGCCTGGTGGAGCAGCTGAGGGCCTCACCTCTCCTCCCTCCTGCCTACAAAGAGATCCTCAACAGCCCGTCTGTATCCTCTTCTCTGGAGCCTCTCAACTGTCAAAGAGACCCTGACGACACCTTCAAGAGGTTTGTATCACATTCAAATGATTATTTATAAAAGGTTTTTCATGTGACAGTCACATGCTTGGTCTGAAGAGGGTTATTCTTTATTGAGGCAGACTTGAGGGAAGTTACACGTTTCCCAAATGAGAGGGAGAAGAAAGTTAACCAAACGTAACAAGCCTGAAACGCATCCAGCATGTGTGTGCATGTTCAAGAGCGTGGCTCATTCCGAGCTGAGCACAGCAAAATGAATGCGTGGTATCACATTGTGATCATCGTGGATGAAAGCAGGAGCTGAGTTACAGCTGACTCATGTCGAAAGGGAAACAAGTGGTTTATTGGTTTCACAACATGGTGAAAACCTGTGCCACAAGTTATTTTTTTGTTTTGTAAATGTTCAGTTTCAACATGTGATTGTGGCGACCAAAAACATTCAATGTTTGGAGTCATTTCAATCCTGTTCATGAGAAGGTATTCTGGCCTGCTGCCGAGCAGAAAAGCTTCAGTTTGAGATCATAGACACTAAAGACGCATGTTTTGGTTTAATAACATGAAAGCAAGCTTAATTAAGTTAATGCTACACAACATGGATGATCTGTTTTTGATTTGTAGCCTAGTGCTACTGTCCCAACTAGAGCTGGCATTCATATCACTTACTCCTAGATATTATTATATATATATAGTATAACACAATGTATGCAAACTCCCGTCGTTGCACTGTTGTTATTGCAAGGCATGTGTACAACAGCAAAAACCTTAAATAGGACAAGATCATTTTGTACAATGATAACATAAAATTCTTATGTAAAGTTGATTAACTATTATATTGGAATATCATCCCTAGCTGCAATGTCAGCAACACTGTAATAAAACATCCATATACATATATACAGCTCCCCATTCACACATAATGAGTGATTGAGGATGAAACGCGGTGGCCGCTCCGACTCAAGTTGTGGGAAAAAGCTCCATGAAACGGAGGTGATTCTCCGCTGCTGTTTAGACTGTCAACGGACTAAAGGAGACTAAAAGAGTTGCAAAGCCTGTAAATGTCAAAACCATGTGGCCATCGCTGAATGTCACAGGAAAAAGACGGTAGCGGCTATTCTTCTTCGTCTTATATTTATTTCTCCTCTCATAATGCAGCCCATTCACAGCGCACACAATGGGCCTCCAGTGTGAATGAATGCTACAGTGTTATTTACGACACAACTTCCTTTCAGAGAGGGGAAAAAAAGAACAAAGAGGTAAAAAAAAAATGCCTCCAGTACCCCCGTGAGCATCTCAGCACCAGCCGGCGAGCTCACCCTCCAGGACTTTCTCTCTCTCTCTCTCTCTGACTCTCTCTCTCTCTCTCTCTCTCTCTCTCTCTCTCTCTCCCCTCTCCTCCTCTCCTCTTCTCTCTCCTCTCTCCCTCCTTCTCATCTCTCCTCTCTCTCATTCTCTCTCTCTCTCTCTGTGTGTTTACTTTGCGATGAGTCTGAGCCCTTTACACTCCTCCTGTGTTTGCTTACCTCTGGTGTGAAGTACCGGGGCTGGATTCCTCATTCTCCTCAGACTGGCTCACAGCCAGACGCTGTTTGTTGTTTGGAGCTCTTGTGAGAGAGAAGTGGCCACGCGGGCGAAACATTGTCATTAGAACAGTCGTTGACAACTGTGAAACATGGGGCATGCCGGCATCTGGCTGCACCGGCAAGGTCAAACTGTTAGCCGCACTTCTATTGGTGGCCGCCTCGCGCGCTGAAACCTTGTCAGCATTTGGATTCAAGTTCATAGGTCCTGTCCTGGTTATTTAAATAACAGCAACAGCTGGACCGTGTTAATTTTGAACAGTGCTGGGTTTGGTTTCCACACACGTGTAGTTCGATTTACGTGGCCCGGGAGAGATATACATTATCGCAGCGGGTGGGAGAACAGTACATCCTCTGCGCGCTGGATGAAGATGCTACACTTCGCCGTCACTCACCCCTGACACAGCTGACATGCTAATCTGTTGCACATCAAGAGCGGTGGCTGCTTTCTCTTCCTTGAGCGTGTGCTGGATGGTGTGGCAGGTGCACTGGTGGGTCTCCGGAGATCAAGGGACTACCCGGGACTCTGAATGGCCTCTACCGTGGTTGTGCCAGAGACTGTTCCCCCGGGGGCTGTTTGTCTATGTCAGGCTCTCCTCAATCTCCTATTGGCTACCCAGAGGCCCCTCACACCCCAGCAGCTGCTCACAGCAGCCTGGACACATGACACCTTGCTCACCCTCCAGGACTTCGCACAAGCTCCGAACCCTCGCACCTCTTCTGATCGATGGCCCTGGTGGCACCAAACTACTTTTTCATGCCAGCTTTGCTGATGTGCTCACGGATGTTAAGTATTGTACTCAGAAGTATCTCTGTAGCAGAACAGAGGGTCACCAGCATGCTTGCTATGGCATTGACTTTGCAGGGACCTCATCTGGACATTGAGGACACTTGCCAGCTAGCCACACATTTAGTTCCTCAGGTCACCATAAAGATAACCCCTCATTATTGGCACTGTGGATGCTGTGGGCAGATGTGCCTCCACTTACTCCTAGCACAGTAGTACCCACTCATCCATAACCCCCCTCCTGTTCTTGTCAGTCAGGAAGTCCTTCAGCTGTTAATGAGTAGTGGGCTAGTCTGGCAGCTGTTTTTAGTAAGACAGACCCAAGTGTTGAGTGCATTGTACAGGTGAAGAGGGAAATACTTCAAGACGGGATTTGAAGGGATGTGTCTGTAAAAGCTGATAGCTAGTCGGTTGTCTGTAAACCAGCCTGGTTCTACAGATGGACAAACATTGCTTCCAGTGCAGCCCGTGAGGGTTCTGCAAATGTAGCTGAACTTCTTCTGACACACGGATATGATCCACTGGTCAGTGATCAACAGGTCAAACACCACTGACTTTGGCTTCCAGGCAGGGTCATGTCAAAGTGTTGTCTGTGCTCCTGGAATGGACCAAGAGGCGAGCCAGAAACTGCAGTGCGGATGATGAGCATGTCGACAACGAAGGCTGGACTGCACTGCGCTCTGCAGCTTGGGGAGGACACAGTGAGGCTGTCCGGCTTCTTCTGGATGCAGGGGCAGACGTGGATGGATGTGATACTGAAGGCCGAACTGCTTTAAGAGCTGCTGCGTGGGGGGGGCATGAGAAATTGTCCTGACTCTGCTAGACTTGGGGCACAGGTTGACAAAGCTGACAGCAAGGCCCGCACGCGCTTATTGCTGCTGCCTTTATGGGACATCAGGAACTGTGGAGATTTTGTTGGACCACAATGCAGAAGTTAACCTAGCTGATGGAGATGGGCGCACTGCCCTGTCCGTCGCTGCCCTCTGTGTCCCTAAAGCAGCAGGAGTCAAAGGTTATGTTTGAGGTGCAAGTCAGTTACTGGAGCATGGGGCAGATCCAGGACACAGAGACCATGATGGAATGACACCATTGCTTCTTGCAGCCTATGAGGCCATGACGACGTTGTTGAGCTTCTGTTAGAAGCTGGTGCTGATGTAGATGAGACTGCTGGCCCTAATGGCAATGTCCCTGCTGCAGCTGCTGTTACTCCCCTGCTGGCGGCTGCAGCGATGGGCCACATGAAGACAGTGTCACGGCTGCTTTTCTGGGGAGCAGCTGTGGACGCTATTGATTGTGAAGGCAGAACGGCACTCTGTCTGTCAGCAGCAAGAGGCAGCGTTGAGGTTGTCCGTGCTCTGCTGGACCGAGGCCTGGACGAGAACCACAAAGATGACCTCGGCTGGACTCCACTGCACGCTGCTGCCTGTGAAGGACATCGGGGGGTGTGCGCTGCTTTGACAGAGCGAGGCAGCATGGCACGCGTTGGGGAGAGATGGATATTGAAGGACGCACCCCTCTTATACTAGCTGCCCAGGAAGGTCACTGGAGTACTGTAAGGCTGTTGTTGGCAGACGTTCTCCCATTGACCACAGGGCTTACGATGGACATTCTGCCTTAAGTGCCGCCCTCCTGGAGGGCCATGCTGAGGTAGCGGAACTGCTTATGAGGCGAGGGACTGATACTGATGTCCGGGACGCAGAGGGAAGGCCTCTTCTCTACCTCGTGGTGTTGGAGGGTCGCCTTGAAAAGGCTACTCTCCTCATAGAGAAAGGGGGGGTGCCCCTCGAGTCCAGAGACTCCGAGGGTCGTACAGCGCTTCATGTGGCTTCCTGGCAGGGGTGTGTGAGATGGTAGAGCTACTGTTAAAGCATGGGGCAAACCCCAATGCACAGGATACAGAGGGGAGACCACCATGCATTCGGTGGCTTGACAGGACATGCTGAAGTAGGACGTCGTCTCCTTGAAACCAGTGGTGTTAATATAGACCTCGCTTGTCACCAGAGGGCAACAGCTCTGAGCATTGCCGCGCAGGAGGGACATGCAAACATTGTTGCAATGCTTCTGGAAAGAGGTGCAAATCCTAATCACATGGATAAATATGGCCGCAGTCCAGTCAAAGTGGCTGGGAAACACAGGCACTTTAACATTGTCAGGCTCTTGGAGAACTACGGAGCCAGCCGTTTGTAGGCCTGTTGTCTAACTCGAGCACTGTCTCCCCTGCAAAATCTAACAAGATCCTCTCTTCAGGCATCTTTGAGAGTAATGGAGGGGAAGTTGTTACAGCTGTTACCTCCTCCTCTTCAGTATCTTCTCCCGGTTCCACTGCAGAGCGATTCCACTCCATGCACAGCTCCCAAACCTCATCTACCTGCCACTCCCAGGCCACAGTGCAGACAGTGCCAGCTGACAGCCTCAGCTTTATTCAGCAGATCCAACAGCACTCACTGCCCCGCAGTCGTAGTCGTCCCTCCACCCTGCCCCCACCAGGGAACTCAGCATGGGCAGCCTCCATGGAAGCAGCCAGAGGCAACCCAAGGGCAGCCCCCCTGACACTGTTTGCACAGTCGCTGCCATGGTGCACAACCGTGAACTGCCTCAGAAAGGTTTGTCATCTGGACTTGAATACACGACAAAATGAACAAACAAAACTCAAACCTAATAAAAGCTGACAGGACTTCTTACGCTGGTGGTAAATGGCACTCAGTCATGGCTTCCCTTGGGATAATGCCAGGGCAAGACAGCCCTAAAAACAGAGAGAGTCCTCCTCTGGGGTACCCATATAGGTTACAGAGCCCACTTCAAGTGAAAGCTTGGGATTCGTTATCTCAGAAGAACATTTTGTCACCTGCTTGCTACAGTTTTACCCTGTCCCACCTTGTAGTCCTTGCCAGAGGATGTTATGGTCGATATGACAACCACAGACCCTCAGCTTAATCTGAAACAGCCATCAAACTGCAGTTTAGGGTCCCACCATTGCAGCCTTATACAAGAGAGAACACCCCTGTGACTGGTGCTCCACGACGGGAACAAAGTCAGCTATTGCTACACTTTCTTCACAGAATCATGACGGCAGCTGAAAGGGGGGCAGATTTGTTTGAGGCCTCATTTGCCAAAGTCTAATTATTATGGAATGAGTAATTTTCTGTGTCCGTCGAAATTTCACCCCCCCACTCCTATATGTTCTGCATATGTTAATCCTGAGACGATCCTTGTTTTGACCTCATCACGTTCAGTTAATGACCCTGTTTTTAAGTTACTAATTCAACTTGACAGGCTTCTGTTTGATTCATTCTGGACTTGCCGGAGTAAACTGAAATGTTCATGCGTCTCTGCCACAACAGCTCTGTTTACAGGTTGAATGATCTCTTCCCGGTGTTTTTAAAAACACTTCTGGAGATATTTCCTTCCCAGTAGCAGCATATTCCTCTTTTACAAGATTAGAAGCGTTGCTTAGTTTTCTATTTTTAGGGTTAGGGTTGTAAAATACCTACAGACTGTTGACAATCTTGAGGCTGAAAGGATTAAGGCTTTTTTTAAATGTAAACTCAGGGTTTAAAGAGAACCAGTTTGGTTACTAAAGGTGACTGGGCCTTCTGGTCATTCCTAAATATAGACATTAACACTAATGACAGCACACACACAAACATACACCCTGTGTTTGTTGCAGGATAATTGACTTGGAGTTCAGCCTCTGTGTGACCCATTCATACCTCATTGCTGTCAAAGGGTAAATCACTGTTTGTCACTTTAAAACAAGACCCCCCCACACACACACACACCACCACCACTGTCTGTAAGTGTAGTTCTGTCTCTGCTGAGCTGACACAGAATTAAACCAGATCTGGTAAACATGTAGGTGCAGTGTTGTGTATATGCTTTTTGTTTGATGATGATGAATGATTTGTATATGGTTATATAAGACACTTTTCAGGGATAGATCAGTAAAGCCACATGTGACCGTACGAGCATTGGAAACAAGAAAAAAATAATTATAAGGGCAAAAATTCATAAAATGTTTCAAGTAGCAAACAAGGTAAACGTTATCCTGGAAACACAAACGAGACTAAGAGTCTTCAGCCATGCTGGCGGCTCTGTGAGACTGTTCGAGGGACAGTGTTGCTTTGACCTAAATGCTTACACGCTCATAGTGAGAATACTAAGGTGCTGATGTGAGTAGGTTTAATGTTTATCATATCTGAGTTTAGCGTGCTAGGATGCTAATATTAGCATCCTAGCTGAGGTATTTAACAGGTCTTGATCTGGCGCGAGAGGAAAAGTGAAGAGTTAATACAACGTTTCATGGAAATCCATCTAATAGTTGTTAAGATTTCTGGACCACAGTGGTGGGCCGACCGAGAGCTAGCATGTCCAAGCTAAGGTGACCTTGAGACCTTGACCTTTGCTCCCTGGGCGTTGTATGTGTGACGATGAAAAAATAAAAAAGACTATTCAAAATCCTCCATTTCCATGTAACGGAAAATATTTGGTCTTTTTATAAAAAGTTAAAGCAACATTCTGAAATTCAAAGTTTTATGGTCAATGATCAGTAATCCAGTAACTACTGCTTTACAAACCTCCCCTGGCTCAGTTTAATTACAGGTCTGGCACTGCCTGGCTTTGTTAGGAGAGGGTGAACATGGGTTGCTATAATAACTAGTTTTACTATACAGTTACCAGAACATTATCGTAGGTGTCAGAAAAAAATTGTTGTTTTTGTCCTCAGCTCAGGGATATTTTTTTACTGCAGCCACAGTAATTATCTGCAAGTAACAACTTTGTTCTTAACATCCCCCACTTCCCTCATACAACTTGCACTTTCATTATGAAGTGTTCATGCTCCAACAGCTCTGTACCTCATGTTCACTGCAGGATTGTATTCTCTTCAGATCAACTTGCCTCAGGTCTTAAGTCTACATTCACAGATAAATTAGCCTGGAGGTCCAAAAAACATTTGATCTCTGTGCTCTCATACCGGGAATCATGTAGGAATTTTTTGTTTTGTTTGAATGTGTGTGCGTGTGTGCGTGTGTGCGTGTGCGTAGCGCCCAGGGCGGAGCAGGACATTTCAAATGTTATATTAACCTGAGTCACCATCAGATCACGGCAGGGTGTGGGTGCTGTTTTTGAAAGGTTTAACATTGCTTCACCGTTTTACATCATATTCCAAAGTTTAATCCCATAGAAGATACAATATCTTTTCATTCTTGTTCCTTAATAAAAAGGTTTGAGCTAACTACTTTCAACGACTCATGCATTTTTTACGTGGCCGTCTTACATTTAATCACTTCTTTTGTGTGTCTCATTTCCCCATGTCTTTAGAGCAGTGTTGGGACCCCTGTTAGACCTTCCTCCTCCTGCCCAGACTCTGATGGTGTTGGTGGACTCCCTGGACGTAGGGTATGGGGTAGGTGAAGGAGGTGAGCAGAGCGGCTCCATTGCACAGCTCCTTGCCGCCAATCAACACCTGCTGCCCAGCTGGCTGCTGCTGGTCTGCTCCGTCCACCGCCACAACAAGGCTTTGTGCAAGATGTTCTCAGGTGAGAAGAAAGAACAACTCATCTGCACTTTAAGATATCATTATGTTGTAAATGTGAGTCCATGTGAGGCCAGACAGGAACATGAACTACCTCATGTGTGTGGTGGATATTGGGCAGCCATGATTGGGCATTAAAAGTGACTGTTTTTCATGTTTTCGGGTTGTCTCTCGAATTTGGTGGTCTAAGGTCACAGCGACATTACAAAACACGTTTTTGGCCATAACTCAAGAATCGATATGCTTATTATGACGGTTTCACATAAATGTCTAATAGCATTAAATGATGAAGTGATAACATTTTGGACAGACATAGATGTAAACTGCAACTTGAGTGGTTGGCAGAGGCATACACCCGCAAAGCGGTAATTCTAGTTGTGACTTTTGAACAAACAGTAAACACATGTACATTCTTATATACAAACATACTTTTCAAAATTATTACCAAGGCAGAAAGTAGCTGTAAAAAAATGTTTTCAAATGAAAATCAAGATATTTTTTTAACTTTTTATTTCTACAGCAAAGCAGCTGATCTTAACATCCAAATCAACCATACATCCAATCACTGATTAACTGCCAATTTAGAAATACAATCTGTGGCTATGATTTAAATCAGTGGATCAAATCAAAAGATGTACAGTAATGGCCTTAATATATATATAAATATATATACATATACATATATATATATATATATATATATATATATATATATATATATATATATATATATATATATATATATATATATATATATATATATATATATATATAGTAAAAGGGATCTTTGACTGTAACTCTTGTTAAAAGCTGGTATTAGGTTTAGTGCTCTGGTTATACGCTTCAGCTTCATTTCTACTAACTAATTATAAATGAAGGGTGGCTTTGTAGCAGAGCAGAACAGAACAGTAGGCTATGCATCTCCTCTTCTCAGGTAAAAAATCACAGTTTTTTATATAAGGTGTTCTGTATCATAAACACTGGGTGAAAAAAAGAATACTAGCTCAGTCAGGACCACTTTAATCAAATAAACGTTATTTATATTTGCAGTAAAGCTCTGTTCTGTGAGCTCCACACCCTTCCACGTGCACACCAGGAAAGCCTAAGGCAGCGAGAGCACACCTCCCTGCCCTTCCATGTACATACATGGAATGTCTAGGCGGAGAGAGCACTGCTCCGCTTTTCCACGTGCACACCTGGAAAGGCAGGAAGAGCAGCAGCAAAAGATCCCCCTATAGTTTACAGAACAGAGCAGGCATCAATGACATCAATAACAGAAAATACATTTGATAAGGTAGATACATCATGAAAAAAAGGAGGAGCTGCGGTGGAGGTAGGTTTATTAGCACCTTGCAAAGGAAGCAACAATGGTAGGCAGGCTAAAGCATTAAATAAGGCGCCTTGTTAGAGGTTCACCAATCGGATGCAGAGAGGGAATCGGCTGATCAGCTGATGTAGCTGGGATTGACAGCCGAGTCTGACAGCTAAGCTTGACCTCAATTTACGCTATGCTTAATGTGTGCCTAGAACAACATGTTGTTGTGTTGTGTCAAGAAGAAAGAAATGAATGTGGGTTAAATAACCTGTAATATCTCTTTCTGTGTTGTAGGTTTTCGTAGGCTCTGTCTGGATGATCTGCGCAAACCCCCGCCAGTCCGTGACGTGCAACAGTACATCCTCTGCCGGCTGGATGAAGATGCTACACTTCGCCGTCAGCTCACCCCTGACACAGCTGACATGCTGAATCTGTTGCACATCAAGAGCGGTGGCTGCTTTCTCTTCCTTGAGCGTGTGCTGGATGGTGTGGCAGGTGCACTGGTGGGTCTCCGGGAGATCAGGGACATACCCGGGACTCTGAATGGCCTCTACCTGTGGTTGTGCCAGAGACTGTTCCCCCGGGGGCTGTTTGTCTATGTCAGGCCTCTCCTCAATCTCCTATTGGCTACCCAGAGGCCCCTCACACCCCAGCAGCTGCTCACAGCAGCCTGGACACATGACACCTTGCTCACCCTCCAGGACTTCCAGAACAAGCTCCGAACCCTCGCACCTCTTCTGATCGATGGCCCTGGTGGCACCAAACTACTTTTTCATGCCAGCTTTGCTGAGTGGCTCACGGATGTTAAGTATTGTACTCAGAAGTATCTCTGTAGCAGAACAGAGGGTCACAGCATGCTTGCTATGGCATTGACTTTGCAGGGACCTCATCTGGACATTGAGGACACTTGCCAGCTAGCCACACATTTAGTTTCCTCAGGTCACCATAAAGATAACCCCTCATTATTGGCACTGTGGATGCTGTGGGCAGATGTGCCTCCACTTACTCCTAGCAGCAGTAGTACCCGCACCTCATCCATAACCCACCCTCCTGTTCTTGTCAGTCAGGAAGTCCTTCAGCTGTTAATGAGTAGTGGGCTAGTCTCGGCAGCCTGTTTTTCAGATGCAGACCCAAGTGTTGGAGTGCATTGTACAGGTGAAGAGGGAAATACTTCAAGACAGGGATTTGGAAGGGATGTGTCTGTAAAGAAGCTGATAGCTAGTCGGTTGTCTGTAAACCAGCCTGGTTCTACAGATGGACAAACATTGCTTGCCAGTGCAGCCCGTGAGGGTTCTGCAAATGTAGCTGAACTTCTTCTGACACACGGATATGATCCACTGGTCAGTGATCAACAGGGTCAAACACCACTGACTTTGGCTTCCAGGCAGGGTCATGTCAAAGTGTTGTCTGTGCTCCTGGAATGGACCAAGAGGCAGGAGCCAGAAACTGCAGTGCGGATGATGGAGCATGTCGACAACGAAGGCTGGACTGCACTGCGCTCTGCAGCTTGGGGAGGACACAGTGAGGCTGTCCGGCTTCTTCTGGATGCAGGGGCAGACGTGGATGGATGTGATACTGAAGGCCGAACTGCTTTAAGAGCTGCTGCGTGGGGGGGGCATGAGGAAATTGTCCTGACTCTGCTAGACTATGGGGCACAGGTTGACAAAGCTGACAGCAAGGGCCGCACGCCGCTTATTGCTGCTGCCTTTATGGGACATCAGGAAGCTGTGGAGATTTTGTTGGACCACAATGCAGAAGTTAACCTAGCTGATGGAGATGGGCGCACTGCCCTGTCCGTCGCTGCCCTCTGTGTCCCTAAAGCAGCAGGAGTCAAAGGTTATGTTGAGGTAGCAAGTCAGTTACTGGAGCATGGGGCAGATCCAGGACACAGAGACCATGATGGAATGACACCATTGCTTCTTGCAGCCTATGAGGGCCATGACGACGTTGTTGAGCTTCTGTTAGAAGCTGGTGCTGATGTAGATGAGACTGCTGGCCCTAATGGCAATGTCCCTGCTGCAGCTGCTGTTACTCCCCTGCTGGCGGCTGCAGCGATGGGCCACATGAAGACAGTGTCACGGCTGCTTTTCTGGGGAGCAGCTGTGGACGCTATTGATTGTGAAGGCAGAACGGCACTCTGTCTGTCAGCAGCAAGAGGCAGCGTTGAGGTTGTCCGTGCTCTGCTGGACCGAGGCCTGGACGAGAACCACAAAGATGACCTCGGCTGGACTCCACTGCACGCTGCTGCCTGTGAAGGACATCGGGGGGTGTGCGCTGCTTTGACAGAGCGAGGCAGCATGGCACGCGTTGGAGAGATGGATATTGAAGGACGCACCCCTCTTATACTAGCTGCCCAGGAAGGTCACTGGAGTACTGTAAGGCTGTTGTTGGACAGACGTTCTCCCATTGACCACAGGGCGTACGATGGACATTCTGCCTTAAGTGCCGCCCTCCTGGAGGGCCATGCTGAGGTAGCGGAACTGCTTATGAGGCGAGGGACTGATACTGATGTCCGGGACGCAGAGGGAAGGCCTCTTCTCTACCTCGTGGTGTTGGAGGGTCGCCTTGAAAAGGCTACTCTCCTCATAGAGAAAGGGGGGGTGCCCCTCGAGTCCAGAGACTCCGAGGGTCGTACAGCGCTTCATGTGGCTTCCTGGCAGGGGTGTGTGGAGATGGTAGAGCTACTGTTAAAGCATGGGGCAAACCCCAATGCACAGGATACAGAGGGGAGACCACCAATGCATTCGGTGGCTTGGACAGGACATGCTGAAGTAGGACGTCGTCTCCTTGAAACCAGTGGTGTTAATATAGACCTCGCTTGTCACCAGAGGGCAACAGCTCTGAGCATTGCCGCGCAGGAGGGACATGCAAACATTGTTGCAATGCTTCTGGAAAGAGGTGCAAATCCTAATCACATGGATAAATATGGCCGCAGTCCAGTCAAAGTGGCTGGGAAACACAGGCACTTTAACATTGTCAGGCTCTTGGAGAACTACGGAGCCAAGCCGTTTGTAGGCCTGTTGTCTAACTCGAGCACTGTCTCCCCTGCAAAATCTAACAAGATCCTCTCTTCAGGCATCTTTGAGAGTAATGGAGGGGAAGTTGTTACAGCTGTTACCTCCTCCTCTTCAGTATCTTCTCCCGGTTCCACTGCAGAGCGATTCCACTCCATGCACAGCTCCCAAACCTCATCTACCTGCCACTCCCAGGCCACAGTGCAGACAGTGCCAGCTGACAGCCTCAGCTTTATTCAGCAGATACAACAGCACTCACTGCCCCGCAGTCGTAGTCGTCCCTCCACCCTGCCCCCACCAGGGAACTCAGGCATGGGCAGCCTCCATGGAAGCAGCCAGAGGCAACCCAAGGGCAGCCCCCCTGACACTGTTTGCACAGTCGCTGCCATGGTGCACAACCGTGAACTGCCTCAGAAAGGTTTGTCATCTGGACTTGAATATCACGACAAAATGAACAAACAAAACTCAAACCTAATAAAAGCTGACAGGACTTCTTACGCTGGTGGTAAATGGCACTCAGTCATGGCTTCCCTTGGGATAATGCCAGGGCAAGACAGCCCTAAAAACAGAGAGAGTCCTCCTCTGGGGTACCCATATAGGTTACAGAGCCCACTTCAAGTGAAAGCTTGGGATTCGTTATCTCAGAAGAACATTTTGTCACCTGCTTGCTACAGTTTTACCCCTGTCCCACCTTGTAGTGCCTTGCCAGAGGATGTTATGGTCGATATGACAACCACAGACCCTCAGCTTAATCTGAAACAGGCCATCAAACTGCAGTTTGAGGGTCCCACCAGTGCAGCCTTATACAAGAGAGAGACACCCCTGTGACTGGTGCTCCACGACGGGAACAAAGTCAGCTATTGCTACACTTTCTTCACAAACCACTTATGTATGTTATGAGTATGTTAATTAGTGTGTAAACAATTAGGTCATCAACAGTAAGGTTTAAAGGAAGTCATTTATCAAGCAAATTGCCAAATACTTTGGTTCAAGCATCTCTAATGTGAGGATTTGCTGATTTTCTTTATGTTATGTAATTTTAAATTATTTATTTTTTAGTCCATTTGTTATTTTGACGAAATAATTGACAGATCAATTGTGAATGGAAATAATCCTTGGTTGCAGCCCCAGTGTGGGTATTTACAGGTTATTTTGTGGTACCAAAACTAAAATAGTCGCCTCTGGTGGCATACATTTAGAGCATTCACAGACTTTCAAATGTTAATGACATCTTTGTTTTAGGTGGAGTTGAACATTTTTGCAGTTCACAGATAAAGCTGTTTCCTCTGTATACAATGACTTTCTGGGTTCGGAAGAGAGAGGGAGTGATCTCTCTCTCTCTCTCTCTCTCTCTCTCTCTCTCTCTCTCTCTCTCTCTCTCTCTCTCTCTCTCTCTCCACCCCTCTTCAGAAAACCAGAGGAAGAACAAACTGAATGACATCAAAGCTTACATTCCTGCCTTTCCGGTGACTGTTGTGTATGCTAAACGGGCCTCTCACAGACAAGAACATGCTTATCCATTTAAAGTGTAAAGCATAACTATATCTTTTTTCAACATCGACTTTATTTAACTCTCCATATTTTGGAACACTACTGTCTAGGTTGGGTTATGTTTTAAATTATTTTTTGCTAGTAAAATCCCTTTTTTTAAGCAGTAAACAACCTTGTTTAAGAGCTTTAAGCTTGCGGCCTTGATCTTTATTGAAGCCTTTGATATTTACTATAAACTGGCCGTCAACCCCCCAGGTCCAATAGATCCATTGCTGAGAACCAAAAACAGTTTTCAGAAGAGCAAGCCTACCAAAGCCTAACCCAATGTGAGGTTTATGATACAAACTATAAAAGAAAGCCAAGTGTACGGAACCAACAGCTCGCTCGCAGTGCGTGACTGTGAGGCAGCAGGAAGGAAAGTGAAAATTGGACCATAAAAACTGAGGGAGGATGTGGGAGGATTGTTAATTCCAAACTTGTTTGTGGCCTGAATAAGTTTCTAGTTCTTAATCATTTTTGTTGGATTCATATTTAATTACATTCATTCATTAAAGTGGCATGTGGTGCCATACAATTGTCTAACTGTTCCCTGTCTGCTTATTTTTTTGTGAATGTGTGTCATGTTGTAATTCATGTACTAACTACTATACGTCACATAAAGCTTGTGATGTTGAAGCATCATGCAGAGATGAAAGTCTGGCAGTGGGCTGATGGGGGCCACATGGGAGTATAAAACCAGGCACTTATCCTCCGTTTTTGTGATGTGTTCTGAACTTTTTGTGTTACAGTTCTGAACAACATTTTCCATGTGAGCTTTCAAGAACAATCACAGGTGTGCTCTTTTTGATGTCATAATAAGCTATGATGTCGACATTTGCCCTAACGGTGCCTGAACAACATTGGACCTACAGAAAGAGCACATAGCCTTTTTTTCACCAATGTACTTTGAACATACAGAACAAAGAAAAAGGTTTCCCCCCTCAGTTGTACTTATTAAATGACTAGATCCTCGTTCTCAGCAGGTTCAATCGCTACTTTGTCACTTCAAACTCTGAGACTTACTTTGTGTTCTCTTCAAAGCCCCTCGCTATGCTCTTTACTACTTGTAATTCAACACATTTTCTCATAAAGATTCTTTCATCAGTCTTTAGGAAGCACGCTTCTTAGATCCTTATTCAAAGCTAAATGTGTGTTTACTGGGCAGTATAATTTTAATTTCTTGTCACTTTGACTGCCAAAAAAAGCTATTTTCCTCTTCCATTTTAAAAAGGCTCAGTGGGACATGTCAGCTTGCTGTGGCCAGAAGGTCAACTACGGGAACAAGGTTTGCTTTGAAATCATACATATTAGTGAAGACAAAGTGCAGTCTGACCCCATCAGAGTTGTGCTTTATTTTTAGCTCCATATTCAGCACTTGTCACCAAGGTGACACACAAAGAGACAGCATTGTGTACATGCTACATACTATATGTTTTTATGTGTAGACCAGTCACAAGTCGTGCTGACATCTCTGTGCTTTAATAATGGCAAGCTGGAAAAACCGGCAGTAGCTTTTAACCACTGTAGCCCTCTTTAATCTCTGGTAGAAACACACTGTCTTTAATGTAAGGTAAGTACAAAAGCAAACTTGTTTCTTTGGAGATGTTAGTGTAACATTTGTGAAAAGCATCACTTGCCCTGCTTTGTAGACAGGTTTGGTTTTCAAAGGTAAACATCTGTTGCTCACAGGTGTACAGAGACTCAAACGCTTAAAAGAAAATACAGCAATGGCTGGGGAATACAGCAAAATTCATATTTTCTTACGAGAATCTAAAACTATGAGCCTCTTATTAGGTCCAAACGCACTTTACTCTGCAAATAATCTGGTAATTTTTGCGTTGGTGTTTTGTGAGTAGGAGCAAAGTTATTTCCATAATTCTTCCTCCACAGCTCAAATGTTAAATCAACGACAATGAAAACATTCAGCACAAGGTTATTATGTTCTTGTATAAATGCATTCATCTACAATTAAAACAGTGCATTGCTCCTCACAGACAGACAAACTGAACAAGTGTTTATTTGGTAAGTGTATTTACTTTGGTTTGAAGACATCTCATCTCTGTCTTTAGCCAATCAACTGCAAAATAAAATCCATCATTTAGTTGGATTCTGACTATTGTGTGAAAAGATTTCATACATTAGGTGATTTTGCTGGATAATTAGGGGAGTGAGAGAGAAAAGCTAGATTCGTTGCATCCAAATTATCTACTGTAAATACAATATATGAGCTAATATAATTGGGCAAGTGAAAGGGGCAATAGAGGGCTAGTGAACTGGAAGGAGGGGTTGAGGAACAGTACAACTGGATGACAGGGGGACCAGCTGGCTAGGAAACAATAAGGCTGACTGGAGAACAATGGAGAAACTGGATCATTCCTCAGCTGGGAAACAGCTGATAGGAAACCACAGTGAACCTGATGACCTGGGAACAGGAAGGTTTTACTCTTTAGTAACACCTGGTGGCAGGAAAATGCAAGTGTCTTCTCTGCCTATCACCCAATATATTTATCTCTTTAAAAATGGGTTTGGACATGACTCAGAGAACTTTTACAGGCTTTGTATCATAAGATTTTGTACAACAACCTAAATCCTGCACTGACTATATATTTGTCTCCACCTGCACAGTGTGACTCGCTAGCAGTAAGCTAAAGATAGCATGCTGAATATTTGAAGTGTGTTTAAATTCTGTAAATTAGCTGACATAACCAGCACTGTTGGAGGTTTATTAAATGGTTATGAAAGATGCTGTAGAGATTATATTGCTTTGTTTTTTCAACAACAAACATTAGTTTGCTAGCTTATGTGGCTCATGTTAGCCAATTTTCTTCACATTATGGGTTGCTTTCCACCAAACGTAGAATGTCAATTCTACTTTTGAGAGCAAACTGAGTATCGCTATTCTTGTGCCATGAGATGTCGAGCAATTCCAGAAAATACACAGAGCCACACCTAGCCTTACAGTGCAGAAAATACCCAGCAAATACCCAGGGCCGGAAGATAGTTCAGGAGACCTGAGAATGTGGAGCATCCCAGGAAATGCACTCACAAACTTTTAACAGCTCCAGGAGTGTGCTGGCAGTTATTTCACACAGTGTTGGTAATTCAGAGCACATTTTTTAATGTAAAGATCTGTGAAATAAATAATTTGGCCTAAGTAGTGTAGTTAAATCTACTGTGCCTGCTGTGACCGCTGATGAAAGTATTTACGGTAGGCTAAATAAACATAACTGTACCGTATAAATCATAAAGCCTTTGAGGAAGAATGCTGTAATGAATTTGTTTATATGCTAGGGTAAGTAAAAAATAGCAAAACTGTGCAGCAGTTGCGGTAAAGTAAATAAATAGTGTAGATATACACTTTAAACAGCTGGAGGTATGATATGAATACACTATAGGTCAGATATATACAGTATGGTCAGTGTATGATGTTTTTTTGGCTCAAGCCTCTAAGCACACTGCTCTTATGTGGCTAAATAACATGCCTTGTTAGAAATTCATAATCAGCCTAAAATAGTTATTTTAATTCAAAGAGAGGAAGGACTAAACTGTTTACCATAGAATTTCCTAAAAGCACCAGTGTGGATGGTGAAGAAAGTGAAACAGTTTGACCTGAGGAGAGATTGGTATGAATCTCTGATGTGCAGAAAATTGACTTGAAAATGCAAACAAAACTCTTGTTACTGTTCACTTGGAAACAGATATGAGTGTTAGACCCAAGAGATTCCGCCTTCAGATCTTTCTGTGTGCAAGTTCATTTTGTGGTTATTAATTTTTTCATTGGCTTTCAAACTCTAGTTGTGGTGTATGAACGATTTAACTCGTGATGTCCCACTAGTGCAAGAGATAGCTGGCATATTGTGTCAAATAGATTTTTATTTTTTAAGTTGTTGTCAAATGCTTCTAATGTTACATGAAATGTAGAAAATTGCTTGATATAATTTATTGAAAAAGTCTCTTCAGTAAATTAATTTGTACATGCAATATTGATATACACCAATACTCAGATGACTCCATTCACAAATGAACTGTAGCCTAATATTTTTTAATATGTACGTAATGTTTCATGGAATTTCATTTAGCTGACACTCCTGATCAAAATACATTTCTAGCCAAATGAGGAAAAAAAAATCACAAGAGACAATATTTAAGCAAACATTTTTTAAATTACTATCAACAAGTCATCACAACAGTATATTTTCCAGGATTAAACATATCTATAATATAATAATCTCTCTTAATTATATAGGTTAGTCATAAAAGCAAACCAATGTGCAACCATACCAGGTACATCTTAATTTGTTATGGCTTAATCTAAGAGAGCATGGGAATGTTTGGGATGTAACCCAATTACAAGAAAAGCACTTCAATCTCTCACTTTAGTAAAAAGAAGCAATATCAAAAAAGAAGAAGAAAAAAACTCCATTATATGTAAAAGTCTTGTATTAAAAATTGTACTTAGGAAAAAGTATTAAAAATGGTGTCTGTCACAATGTAAAATGATTGATGCATTAATATCTAAGCAGCATTTAAGCTACATTAAGCTTTGTTTGTGATACTGTTGGGGATATAAACTACAGCAATATGTCATATTGTTGCTGTCTAGAATCTCAACTTTTGAGAATTGTTGAAGGATGACAAGCTCCTTCAGAGGTTTAGAAAACTGTCTAACCTCATCCCATTCCTAAAACGGATTAAATAATGTCAGAAATGCATTATTGAAGTAAAAAAAAAAGGCTGATGTAGAAGTTCCTTTTACACGACAACAGTAATGTAAATTTATCTCATACTGAATGTAAAATCTTAATCTGAAAAGTAATGAGTAACATAAAATTGTCAAATAAATGTAGTGGAGTAAATATAGAATCCCAAAAATGAAATACTCTAGTAAAGTAAATTACTGCAAATATAACATTCTTGTGCAAATGTGCTGTAACTTCACAACTGTGCCTGATCACAAATAAGCAACGATCCTGCTATAAACAGACACATTTCACAGAAAATAATTTGGATGTGTGTGTGTGGTTTCAGTGCTGATGATTCACCCACCCTGTACTTTCTGGCAGCAGTGCATCCACATGATAAATACAGAATCCATTAAAGAGTGGAGGATATACATTACAGATACTGCTGGTGAAAGAGGGAAGTGGGAGGATTGAAAAAAGCCATCGAGCTCCAGTGGTTGTCAGAAGAGATCAGTGACAGCATGAAAAATTGTAGAATTACTGAAGAAAATCGTGACAGGATTCCATTGAACTATTTAAACCATTCTCGTTTTAACACATCAAAAATAAAAATGCCACACTGGATAATAAAGTACTGCATTCGTATGTGTCTTTGATCTTATTGAATTTATTAAATCAATTAATGGTGAATACCTTTTGGAGTCAATATGCCAGTTTTAATCTCTGCATGTTAGCAGCTGTGGGTAAAAACTCTTACAAATTAAAGGCAGCACTTAGACTATTTTACCCTTAACAGTTGATCGCAGCAAAACTAAACCAAACTTAACTTATGCTCTACTAAGCACTGTTCACTTAGTGAAGCACCAACTAATGTGTTTCTTTATAGTTTAACTTTACCATCATAACTTTTGCATTGATCATTAATGGATAGCCTTTGACTTACAAATCCAGGTGGACACATAACTCTGCTCTTAAGGTACCACTAGACCAAACACCAATATATCATTTGTCAATCTAAATGCACTTGGGCTTCACAAGTGAAGTTTATAGAATCAGCACAGGAGCTGCATCGCACTGCAGTTCAGCAGTAAAATTACCCAAATGAGTTTTTATTAAGAATAAAGTCTTGGCTGTGATTGGTTGACTCACCACAGTTTTCTTTAAACATTGTGTATTTTTAAACATCACCACTTTTTACTGGTGAATATTACCCTCTCTAGTTCTGGGTCGCTTTGTACTGGTATATCTTTATGCAATGGTGCATGCTGTCGGATACAGCTAGTTGGCCCTCAGTTAGCAGGGTCAGTCCACGTGGACTACTCAAGCCCTGGGTTACTATCGGCCACCCCACTCCCTGTGCTGGGTATAACAGGACTCTGTGCTGCTCCCCCCAGTCTGCTACCAGTACATTACCATCTGTATCTATAGAGATTCCCCAGGGGCACACCAGGACCGGTCCCATACCAGCACATACACCCAGAACTCTCACTGTGTTCCAGCCTGGCTCCAGCACTTTGATACAAGGCACACAACCTGTTTCGTTGCCCCTTTCGGACACAGCTACCATGCCTGAGCTCAAGCAAGCTGCCACTAAGTAGGGCCGGTGGAATCCGGTCACCACTGTGCGCTCAAGACGGGAGCCTGTCTTTGGATCAAGCCTCAGGGCAATGAGGGTTCCTTTCCGGATATCAGCTACCAAGAACTCATCCAGCCTGGTAACCGTCACACCCCTGGGAGCCTCAAGTTCATCTTTTGCGCAGCCCAACCCTGACCCTCCAAAGGTCTGAAGCAGGCGACCATGCCGGCTGAAGACAAGTAGGGCTCGCTCTGCTGCACAGCTTAGTGCAATTAAACCCTTAGCATTGACAGCAATGTCAAAGTAGTTCCGACATCGTCTGGCCGAACCGTCAGAAGTTGGGGAGGCCACTTGCTGGATGACATTGCCCCGAGGATCAGTCACCTGTTTAAAAAATTTAATTTAGCATTAACATCAGTGGCAACTTCATTTGCTACAGCACACATACTGTATGTCAGATTTTCTTTTAAAACAACATATATACCTGAACGCGTGCATTTCCACAGTCAACTATATAGAGTTGGCCCTGTGGTGTGGCATGGATACCACTCGGCAGCGTAAGGTCAGCCCGACCCGAACCCTGCTTCCCAAACTGCCTGATCAGATTGACTCCCCTGGGGTTGAATACTGTGAAGGACGAGTCTCCCTCCTCCTCCAACTCTACAAGGGCTGGCTCTCCTCTTTCTCCTCTGCCTCTCTTTGGTTCTTGAGAGGAACCATCTATGACAGACATGGATAAAGACCTAGCTACCAGGGATTGTTTAGAGCCAGCCACTTTGAATTTCTTCTGTGGCTGGTGCAGAATTGTATGACCTCTATATGAGAGGGTCTGCCCCATGTCAGAGACCCTGGACCCCCTACTGAGAGTTGGGGAGGTTGAGCTCGACATGGAGTTGAAGTTGCTACTCTTCACACTCCATATTCCTACGTGCTCATTTGTCCCACTGCTGATCATCGGACGTGTCTTGTGTGTCAAGTCCACTGCAGACTTTGATAGACGGCAATTATAATTCAAAGAGCCTCTGTTCATGCTGTAGTCATTAGGTGGACTAACAATGAAAGTATAGTTTGAGTCAAGGCTGTCTGTTGGGGATGGTGCTCGGCCAGAGTCACAATGGGTCCCTAGAGAGTGTTCATCAGAGGACTGGCTAAGGCAAGAGTGAGGTCGTCCCCTGGAGGTGAGATCTAGGCAGCTTTGGCTGGTCAGAGGCTCTCTTGGAGTCATCCTGGGAGATGTTAGGGTACTGTTGCCGTACCTCAAAAGTCTACTATTAGAATCTTGACTCACTTTTTCTCTATCTCCTCCCTGGCTGTCTAAACTCAAACAGGGACTCAACTTAGCATGTCTTCGTTCAGGTGAGGGGGACGGCTTCCTAGCAGAGACCACAGTAATCGACTTCCTCACATTCCTGGGAGAGTAGTGCTTTCCATTACTATTCATTTTGTACACCTGCTCCTTGCCCTCAGTATCCATGGTTTTAAGTACTGTAGGGACAGCCAGAAACACATCCTCAACTTGTGGCTGAAAGGATGCTGGTTCCATCTCTTCATCCTGGGATGACTCCCAGTCAGACTGCTCACACTTTGGAAGCCAGCGACATATCTTTGTTGAGGAGAGGTTTTGTTCCTCCTCTGATTCCAGATCACTCCGGGTAGAAAGACTGATTTTTCTGACAACCCTGCCTGTTGGTGAGGTCCACCCCTGTCCCAGGGTGCTTTTCTCTCCTCCAGCACCTTTATGGTGTGTGTCTTCACACTGCATCTCATGTGAATGGAGAGCACACAGCTCCCCCTGTGGCCCACAACCTCCGACATGCAGGCACAGGCTTTGTTCTTGCACACGGATATCCCCGAAGATGACAGCATTAGGTTGGGAGCTGGGTTTGAAGTTCACTTTCTTTAGGGAAACTGAGACTTCCCAGGGTTGAAGGAACTCTGCAATGTCTTTAAGTAGCTGGTTTGGCCCACGTTCCTCCGGACCTGACTGTTGACTTACCTCCTGAATCCGCTGCTGAAGTTGAGCCACTATACGGAGCCTTTGGTCCAATAGTGAATGGCTGACCCGGGCTGCTGCCATGTTCTCCCTCTGGACCTGCTCCAGACCTTGCTGAGTGTCACGATGATCCTGCACCACCCTCTCTAGCAGGCGCTGCTCTTCCCTGCGCGCTCCCATGATGGCCCGCTCTACACCCCGCTTCACAGATTCAGTCTCAGTTACATGCCTCTCTTGTAGGCGACGCAGCTCTGCCTCTGCCTGCGAAAGGTCGCACCGTGACTGTGTTGCCCAACATGGAGGGGACTGAGGCAGGAGAGCAGGGCAAGGACCGTCTGACTGACGATCAGTACTGGGGCTGTGGGCTGGGATAGGGGAGGAGGAATTGCTACCCAAAGGAGTTCCCACAAACATCATGATGGATGGATCTTTTCTTGTTTTCTAGCATTCAGTTTTAGTTCCTACAAAAAAATGGAAAAGGGAAGGTAAATGCACACTTAAACAACCAAATCATGAACATAATAAAGGCTAGGGAACCAGGGTATGTCAGGTAAATCAGTGTTTTGACATGAAGATGAAATCAGAATGAATATATACATGATTGTGATTGTATGCTGGTTGAACACCTAATGTTTTTCAACAGGCAAATGCATTCCTCTATAGTTTGCGATTACTGACATATGCTTTGAAATAACTTAAATTGTAAGCTATTCCTATTCAAGTTTGGTTAGATGTCCCAAGTGTGTGGGCCACTCATACTGTATATAGCCCAATTAAATATCTTTTACTTCATAATGTGTCTTTCCAAGGTACTTTTTGAAGCTGTAAGTAGCAGTGTGGTATGCAGTACGTTGAGTGGTATCCTTATATGAAACATGTCACAACAAATGAAAATGACCATGGGACTGGATTTTCTTTATCGTAAAATATGTGACCGTCACAAAAAAAGAAGAAGTAGTTTCTGACATACTGTAATTCAGCCTGGCAAAGGTGAATGAGCAACCACTTTACCAAGTATTTGCACCAGATATGTCTTTTAGTAAAGCTATTTCTACACTGCCAAGTGAACAGATGCTTGTGGAAAGGTGATACATCTATAAAGGAAGGCCATAAGAGAGAGGAGTCTGTGGGCAGAGAGAACTAGCATAGAGAAAGAAGAAAGTTTTACACTGAGAAATCTATTAGCATTTCAAATAGAGGCAGACAGCCAGAAGCATCCAGAGTGAGGGCGAGAGTGGGCGGTAAAGAGACAGCCTAAGTGTCAACACAACAATACTTCTCAACTCCCCAGTTCTGCAAACAGACCCCACTTTGATATTTTATTCATGAGACGAACAAAGTGATGTAGAGAAATGGCAGTGAAAGATGTCTGTCCTCCTGTGTGATGTTTTTTGATATTACTGGAACCCCAGGGAGCCATCACATAATACACAAAGTAGCATTCTAACCGAGTCTACATGAAGAAGTTTATGGCCCCAAACTACTTTTTCATGTAAAGGAATGGCTACGCTTGCCAGTCAATATATATGAATACTATATAATGCTTTTTTGTATTTATGTAATAGAAAAACTACTTTTAACAAATGTTTATTACAGCTGTACAAGGATTTTCTGAAGTCTGAAATTGCTAAATATTAATTTAGGTTTAAGACGACTATGGTGTATCTTTGAACTGTTTTAAATCCTGTTTCGCGTGTTGTTTAACATTCTCTTTGTTGAATTAGTTTAGTGTTGAGAAGGCAGAAAGGCATTTAACAAAGCGGGAGCGTAAGGGCCTCCTGGGGAGAGAAGCATGGCTACTAACCGAGGATAACTGTGTGCTGCTCAGCAGCGGGGATGAGTGAACGACTGGAGCAGTTGATGTAATAGTTGTGGGCATGCACTTCATATATTTTAATTAGTGTGGCTTTTGTATCAGAGGTATAAATAGTCCAAGTACTGTAAGTCTACATTACTAATTAAACATGTTCTTTTCTTCATACGAGTTGCTTGTAGTTTTGATTGTTGAGAAGATTATTTGTTGACTTTTACTTGCAATGAATTGGTTTATTTCCATTGTTGTGTGGCTACTTGTATTTATGGAAAGTGTTTTGAACAGTGAAGTTGTTTATGTCGGAGATATAGTGACAGGTGTATCTGAGGCAACGTCCCCTCTCTTTGTGTCACAGACCAGGTTCCCACTCGTATTACCAAACTACATTATAGATGAGGAGGGTCCGGTTGCTCGTCTTGTGAGTGGGATAACTGGGTCGCATTATGAAAATAGTCAACGAGCAAACCAGTGTTATTACTACACGGGCATATTAAAAAAAATACTAATCTTTAGACATTCTCAAAAGATATTGTAAAATTGTAGTCACTGTTTTCACATATAATACAAATGAAACCAAGGAGTACTCAATCAAATCATACTTTACAATAAAACCATTGAACTTTGTAGAATAATAAAAGAAACATGTATTGCTGCGTCTTACCTGCCGTCAGGTACCAGCCCTGCTGCGACCCCATGTTCTGCTCTTCTTCAACACATCTCCCCACTTCCTCACTTTTACCATCCACCTCTGGCCCTCCCTCTGTGCCGTGTCCCCTCCTTGTTGGCTGTTGCTAGGAGACCGCCAAGCCGACTTCCTCTGTATGCAAACTCGGGATGTGCATCTGCAAGTGATATTTATTCTGGTCTTCAAGCTGTTGGACTTTATGGTTTACGGTTATTGGAAGTGTTCTCGTTTGAGGTTGATTAGGGGCTCACACAGCCATCTGCACTAAACATTGATTTCTGGGGTCGGTTTGCATTTCCGTCGTAGTGTTTGGCACATGCTCAGTTCATGGTTTGAGACAGTTCCTTCTGGACTGTATGTACCGTCAGACATTATTATTTTATGTACAGATTATTTTCTTAATTGATCAATTAATGCTTCGTCCATAAAATGGCAGCAAATAGTGAAAAATGACCATCATCAGGAACCATCAAGTTCCTAGACTGTTGATTTTTAGTTTAGTCACACAAAACCAGTAAATATTCACATTTGAGAAGCTGGAACAAATTCATCTTTGCTTTAAAAATGAATTCTACAGTTTTCTTATAATAAAATTAATATTATTTATGGTTTATGGTTCTAAAATTATAAAGGTTGCAATTTAAGATTATGAATTATTAAAATGTTCAATAATATATTATTACCTAATTATTATCTTCATTAATCGTTTCGTCTGTGAATGTCAGAACATTTTTGAAAATGCATGTTATGGTAAATCACTATTAAAATGATTTTTCATGGATTACTTTAATTTAAGCTTCATTAGTTATGGAACATGATAGTGATGAGAATTATTAATTCATCATCACATTACCATTGTCGACAGGTTTCTGAATCTAGGATGTGTAAACGTACAAACATGACGCTCCAAAAAACCCTAAATTGGTCACTAGTGTGTAAGTAAACCTCAATCCTCAATACATGCTGGGATCGGCTCCAGCCCACCGGATGGATACATAATACATGAACACTGCTTAGTGTTTGTGCAGTGAGCATGTTAGCATGCGTACTAGTTAGTGTTGCAAATGTCATCAGATGCTCCTATTACACACAATCATCTATATTTCTTTCAAAGGTGTTTGCTGTTTTTCATGTTAAATACTGGATAGTTCCACCTTTTAGTTCTCTATATTTAATGTCTCTCTTTCCAATTTTATGTAAAATCCCTCTTGAATTGTTTGGCCTTCTGTCCACACTAAAGCCATATATGGTGAGAAGTCACAAGCAGACATTACTTATTGTAGAAGCCAAATATAAATACTGGAGATGTGATGTTCACATGGACACACAGTCACAAGACCACAAAGAAAGGACACCAGGACAAATGCGATATTGCTAGGCAAAGAATTTATAAATTAATAAAAACATTCCCTTTGTAGTGTTCGTGTGACAGCTTTTCCCACTTTGTATTTTTGTCCTTTTTTTCTAATGATTTCAAAATATAGAAAAATATTTCTGACAACATTCATCATTACATTATTTTTTAGCATGATTTTCACTCTGTCCTGTTGGTTAGTTCACATACCTCTGCATTTCAGACCCATTGCTTTTTCTTTTCTTTTCTTTTTTTACAGTATTTACACATTGAATCAGTCCACATCATCTGTCAGCCTCAAACGGGGGACACCAGAGCAGGGTTTGCATAGATCACATGGGAGAAATCGGTCGGAGGGGGGGGGGGGGAGTCAACGCTTTTCAAAGAAAAAAAAAGGTAAATTGAGAAGATACTGTACATCCCGTGATAAGCATTACAAGTCAACACATGAGAAATCAATTAAAAAAAACGTGTGTACATGATGTGTAAAGAAATCAGCTGTGAAAACAAAATCTGCAACCTTTTCAGATGAACTGGATACATTTTCAAAGCTAAAAATAAAAAGCCCCAAAGTGTTTCTATAGTTATAGTCACACAGTTAAAATCACTTGCAGAAAAGAACAAACTGTAAGTGTGTTTGAAACTGAAATGTGTTGCAGATTTAAAGTAGGAAACCTTGTTGGGGGGGGGGGGGGGGGGGGTGAGGGAACAAAAGGCCGTGCTATAATTCTTATTCAAATGAAAGTCATTGACAGTTGAAGACTTTGGCTTCCTGTTTGCATTTACCCTTTAAATATAAAAAACAAAACAACATGCTTTGAATTTTAACCACAAATAAACAACAGAGTGTGTGAAGTATCTGATGCTATTTTTAACTCCGATAGATCAATTGTAGTGTTCAAGTACATTCTGTCTGAAACGCAGACACAAACTAAAAAAACATCTGTGACATGACGACATTTCCTGAAGCTTAGCTTTGGGTTCACCGCTCACCACAGTCTGTCAGATAACAGTCGGAAAAAATCTCAAAGTGATCAAGCGGATAAACTACAGACAAGGAAACGTCAACCACCACAGCTGAGACGCATGTTTATCAAGCCAACACATCACAAACATAACACTTTATTCATTTGGTTTTCTCTCGTCACTTCATGACAGTAAGATGCATTTGGTGACAGTGTGTGTGTGTGTGTGTGTGTGGTGGCCATTAAAAAGGAGCTGCAGTTAAAGACATTTCTGTGTTGGCTTCAGCGTCCAGCGATCGTAGTTACTGCATATTCAAAACCCCTTTCTGTAATGTAAATCAGTATTGGTGTGTGTGTTTTTTAACAGGCTGCCCACGATCCCAACTGGTGCCTAAACAGTATGAGGTCTCACTTGTCTACCAGCAGAGGAAGCCACTTGCTGCCGTTCTTGTGGAGTGTGAAGCTAGGTAGTCCATCACGGTAACCACACAGCCTACATCATATTTGCCAAAACGGCCCGTTTTATTCGACTGTATCTCCATATCAGCGCTGTACTAAATTAAACAGGCAGGAGATATTCCCTTGTAATAACGCCCCCCTTACAAACGCCACATCTATCGTCTTTGTGTTCTTAAAAATTAAATACAAGTAAATGTTAAAAACAACAGTAAGCAGTGAACAATGACTGCAGGGAGTGTAGACAGGGGTACATGGGCGAAAATCCCAAATGAGAAAGAATGAAATAAAATCAGTCACATAGGACAAATGCCAACTATTTAGGTTTTGCATCTCAGGGTTACTGAGCAACTCCCTTTTTTAGAAATGATGGACGAGTTAAAAAAAAAAACACGAGCCCTGTCCAATGAGCTTCAGCTGGTAAATGTCTCCTATTTGGGGATGATTCCGGTTTATTGCAGCTTTGGTCTTATTCTTACAGGTTTGGACTTCTGACAATGTTGTCGCGCCAATAAAATGTTATCATAATCATGTCCTTGTATTTTACTTTTATTGTAAGTGTAGTATGTTAGACATTGGTACCTTTTGTTGTGGGTTTATTTATAGGCCTTTCAGCATTTAACAAGTGCGACATTAATAAGGTTCATTACAGATCGGATTGCTTAGAGACACTGGGAGTTTCAGCATTGTCAGAGATGTCTTTGGTGTCCACGAATGAGTCACGCAAATACAGATAACTGACTGACAGGTCTTCGGAACAATGCGACTGACCCACGTCTTTAACAGAAGTGTTTGTAAAAAATAGTTTAAAAACACAATCTTGAGTGTAAACGTAGACCTGGTGATCTAGATCTGTGCACGGGAAACATTAACCTGACTCGGTGAACGGATGGATGGATGTTCGGATGGCAGTGAGTAAAATACAGAAGTGATTTCTCTATCAAATTGAATTAACAGGAGCAAACATTCAGTGTGAAACGCTGATCTCCAGGATGCCTTACTGACCTCTAAAAACCTACTGCAAGCTAGTTTCAGCTCTGCACTATTGCACAAACCAAAGAAAACTTACTCTTCACTATCCTTATTATTTAATTATAAACCTGGCCTCAACAGGCATGCGGAAACTCTTAACTAAATGGTATAAAAACTGCAGGGTGATACGAAATGTGTCTAGAAATTCCATAGAAAAGTGAGTTACAGCAGCAATAAAGTACTACAGTTACAAACATGACGACCATGGATATGTGGTGTTCAAAGATTAAGACTTTGCAGGATGGCAGACGCTTTTAGCAGCTTCTCTGCTGCGAAAGGTTGAGAGAGAATGTGCAGGAAACCAAAGGAATTCACAAAAAGCTGGAGCATAGCAAGATGGATCTTACAAATAATGCTTCATTTTACAGGTTCTTCATTTCATAATAATTTGAAAGTGTTACAGAAAAGAACAAGAAAATTATTTAGAAATGACAGAACTGTACAATTAAGAATTACCATTTTATAAAACAAAGTGAACGTTGAGAATGTTTTTTGTTTTTTTATATACGAATTTCCTCTTGGCAAATGCTACTAACACTGTGGCTGCGACTTCATTCAACCTCAGACACGAGAAAATAAATTACACGTCGATCACAACACTGGCACTGACTCCGGCACATCCTCACATGCACATTTATACTTGGTACCTAACAATAAAATGAAGAGATAGTAGCTATTAAACGAATACAAATGGGGGTAAGTGTTAAAAAAAAACAAAAAGCATAGCAGCAAGTCCAACATGAGCAGTCGTATGTTCATTTTGGCCCGTCTCATCCTAAAGAAACAATATTTCTAAAAACCAAAAATGGAAAAAAGTGAAATTGCTTCGTACAAGCTTCATGTTTAGCTCACAAACTAAAGAACCGTTTAAAGAAATGTCAGTGAATGCCCGATGAGGACCTTTACAAATGTCAGTTAAAAGTTAATAGAAATGATATAACGCTCCCTAGAAAAAAACATCTACCTTTTTTTTTTTCTGGCAGACTCGTCTTTTAAAAAGACTACATGACACACAAAAAGTATGAATTATAAAGCAGCGCTGCCTGTTCAATCCAACAGCCTCCTTTATGGCAACAGGTGAATGGCTTACTGATGGCCTGAAGAGTTGGCGTCACCTTTTAGAAAGGAGTCATTCAAAGAAATGTTCAACTAAACCTCAAATACACAACGACAGACACACCTGCTCCCGCACGCTGTAGATATGTCTAGAAAATGGTGCAAATGCAAGAGACAAAAACAAAATGATTAAAAAAAAAAAAAAAATGGTATTCATTACCCAAAGTTTTCCAGTACATTTGTGTTGGCCGTGCTGATTGGCAGGAGAGAAAGTGGCACTCTCCCTTACCTGTGTGTTCCAGTTTTCGTCTCGTTCATTGATGACTAGTCTTTGCAGCAGAGCAGCCTTTAAAAAAATAAAATGGACATTTGAGACGCTCTGAGGAAGATTGACTGTTCCCCTGTGAGCCGTCTCTATTGGCCAGTGCTTAACGGAGGACGAACGCAAACGTGAGCTTGTCGTACAGAGATGGCCAAAGCTGATTGGATCACGTTGTAGTTATAGATGAGTCTACACTTTCAATGTGTTCCTGCCAAACAATTTTTTGGTGTTTGTCTTTTTTTATAATTTTGTTGAGGACAAAACTTTCTTCTCCTCTGTGCCGCCTGAAAGCACCCTTTCAACTAAAAAACATAAAGAGACTAGCACCAATATGTTCATCTATTTCTTTTACCTGTGGCTTTACTGCGTCACATTATACCATGACATGGCATCTGTATGTACAAGCTTCTAAACCTCAAGCATTTACTGAGATTTTCTGTGTATAGAATGTAAATATAATACATGATATGCACAATATCGTATAAGTGTACAGATGAGGAAAATTCTTCCAGTCATATTAGGTATCCTATAACGATTTTGGTACAAAAATGCCACCGTCATCATCTCGTCTTTTTGTCTGCGTCATTGCAGACGACCCACTTCAGTGACAAGGAATTCTCAATGCTTCAGTCCGTCCCTCTGGTGATGGGAGAATCCTATAGAACTCTTTTTACAGTCTAATCAGATAGAAATGGAGGCTAAGATTTAAGGAGTTCACCTTCTATTCCTCTGCCTCCTGGCTGTGAGGGAAAGGCAGAGTGACAGAGTGCTCTTGAGCCAGGGCAGCCAGCTCTTTGAGGAACTCACAGAAGATAACGGCACAGTAGACGGCATTCTTCACTCGCAGTGCCTCAGCTTGCTTCTCCAGGCCAGAGGCCCCTCCAGCGCCTCTGAACAGAGCGCTGTGCAGAGATTGGCTGCCGTCCCGTACATGTGCGAGGGCCAGCTGAGCGGCGTGTCGAGCCCGGGTCGGGCTGTTGGTGTGGCGCAGGATCAGGTCTCCGAGAGATGGCTTACGGCTCTTTACTGGAACATGAAAATGTTAAGTTTACAAGTCAGCACAGTGCTAACGAGGATGTGACATGAAATACTTCTGAACTCAAGGGACACTTTCTATGTTTTCAGGGCTTTCAAAAGGCTGAAAGCTCTGGGGAACAAAGCTATTAGGTGGAGCTTAAGTACAGATTATTTTGTAGAAACACTCGATCCCTTTAAGCTTAAAGTTCACACTACTTCTTCCCAGTACAGTTTCCAAGACAAAATAAGAAATCCGTATCACAAAAGTGACAACTGTAGGAAATTCTTTAACGACATTGTGTCAGGTAAAATGTAATAAAAATGCTTACTTCTTGAATTTTATACGTGTCTATCCATACGAGCATTTCTTTCTTTAAAATTAATTTAAATAGTTTCATTATTGTGATGGTCTTCTTTTTAATCTTTTGTAAATTAGTGGTCAAACATTCTTCAGTTTAAAAACAATTCCTTTTAAAGTTAAATTGTAAGTAAATCACTTTGAAACTACTCCAGTGTATGAATTGTGCTTTATTAAACCAAAACCCACCTTCCCTCGTTTAAAGAGGAGAATTGAACTTTAACAATAGAGAAATAACTTGTTACATGAATATTTAATTTTTGTGTGAAAAGAAAAAGAAGAAAAAAGCAATTTATCTTCAAGGTGTTAGACCTTGATAATTAACTGAATCACATGCAAAGAAGTTTTACAAACGTCTAAGGAAATCTGAGTCCTTTCCAGTTAAATAGCCGGAGAAGGGAAGGCATGAAAAGGCAAAACTTGACCGTAAGTGGTCCTAGTCTGCCTGATTAGACACTAGAGAGACAGAGACACAGAGAGACAGAGAGACAGAGAGACAGAGAGACAGAGAGACAGAGAGACACGGAGACAGAGAGACAGAGAGACACAGAGACACAGAGACACAGAGACACAGAGAGCGACAGAGAGACAGAGAGCGACAGAGAGACAGAGAGACACAGAGACACAGAGAGACACAGAGACAGAGAGACAGAGAGACACAGAGACAGAGAGACACAGAGACACAGAGACACAGAGACACAGAGAGCGACAGAGAGACAGAGACACAGAGACACAGAGAGACACAGAGACACAGAGAGACACAGAGAGAGACAGAGAGACAGACAGAGAGACAGAGACACAGAGACACAGAGAGACACAGAGACACAGAGAGAGACACAGAGACAGACAGAGAGACAGACACAGAGACACAGAGAGACAGACACAGAGACAGAGAGACAGACACAGAGAGACACAGAGAGACAGAGAGACACAGAGAGACACAGAGAGACACAGAGACACAGAGAGACAGAGAGACAGAGAGAGCCACAGAGACAGAGAGACAGAGAGACACAGAGAGACAGAGACACAGAGACAGAGAGACACAGAGAGACAGAGACACAGAGACACAGAGCCACAGAGAGACAGAGAGAGCCACAGAGACAGAGAGACACAGAGAGACAGAGACACAGAGAGACACAGAGAGACAGAGAGACAGAGACACAGAGAGACAGAGACACAGAGAGACACAGAGAGACAGAGAGACAGAGAGACAGAGAGACAGACACAGAGACAGAGAGACACAGAGACAGAGAGACACAGAGACAGAGACAGAGACAGAGAGACAGACACAGAGACAGAGAGACAGAGAGACAGACAGAGAGACAGAGAGACAGAGAGACAGACACAGAGACAGAGAGACAGACACAGACACAGAGAGACAGAGACACAGAGACACAGAGAGACAGAGACACAGAGAGACAGAGACACAGAGAGACACAGAGACACAGAGACACAGAGACACACACACAGTCTCTCCTGTTTCCATGCTCACCTAATGAATCAGAGCGCCGCAGGGTAGGAACTGCTGCAGGCGAGTCAGCCCAGTCCACTTTGCCTCGGGCCACCAGGTACTGCTGGGCTTTCTTCAGCATGGCGGGGAAGTCCTCATGGGAGGCTGCAAACGCCTCGATACGGTTCTTCACAGAACCTAGAACCTGGGGGGGGGGGGGGGCTATAATCTTTACTATCCAATACAGTATTAGTCATCCATTTACAGCATCTTAGAATACGGACGAAAATGCAATATGAAAAAGAAACTCTACGCAAATGCATTGTGGGCCTGATGCTTTTGGAACAGAAGCTAGAACAGAAGTGATGTGGGCTGGAAGACAACTATGCGTACCAACAAGAGACTAAAAAACTGTCATCACTTCAAGTAAAAACACAGAGCTCTTTTTATTCCAGTTTGTGCTGATACCTGGTGTAGAAATGTAATACCCGTAAGTTAAATACAGAGTATGGAGAGCATTCTTGGTCATTATCGCAGGTTTCGCACGGTGCAGCGTACCTGGATCAATGACTTGACGCTGGGCTGGAAGACCATGTTGGTGTTGAGCAGGAAGGAGCGTAGGAGAGGCTGAGGATAGCAGGCCAGCTGGGCTACGATGCCCGTGAGCAGGATGTTGACGTACAGCGAGTTTTGGAGCATGTTCTCCAGCTTGGCAAACAATACAACCATGAACGGACCTGCGCAGAAAGGTTTATGGATCATTTATGGAACAATAGCGCACACAACTTTAGCTCGGCTGTATTTGAGTGTTAGGGACCACAATACACCCCCCCTGAAATAAAATACATTAAATACCAGTTATTGCACAACCAGAGTGACGTGAGCGATGAGAGTCTGACCTGTGTACGGCTGAGAGGCAGGTTGATTTAGTGGTCTAGCAGGACTGCAGAGGCCCACCATAGGCCCTTCTCCCTTTGCGTCACCCGTCAGCTTCACCTCCGGGGCTGACGACAGCTGTTGTTCCTCCTCTTGTCGCTCAGAAGACACAGACTCTCTGGCAGTTTCCTCCTGCTGGAAGGCTGCTCTGCTGCGTTCCTTCACCCGGTCCTCCAGCTCCCTCAGCTCCTGTGTGAAGGCCTCGATGCTGATGCCCTGGCCGTTGGAGTCTCCAGGGAGCTGCGGTTCTCCTGGTGCCTGCTCCAGCAGCTCCTGGATAAGACTCTCTACAGATTGTTGCGCCTGCTTGGCTTCTAGAAGATCTGAGGATGCACTGTGTGGGTTTGAGGTGTCGCTGGTCAGCAGTTTGGTGTCAGACGTCGGCTGGGTGACGGGGCTTTGAGAGGAAATCTGGTTAGGGCAAAGCGATTTTGCGTCACTCATTTCACTGTTACTAAAAATGGACTGTGGGAGAGCGGTGCAGCTTTGGGAGGAGCAGGTGACAAGGGATCCATTTTGATTTGCGTTTTCATCCAAATACTGCTGCTCCCCTAAGTCTCTCTTCACTTTCTTTACCTCCAGTCCTCTGTCTCGATTGTCTGAGCACCCGTCGCCCTGCGCCATCGTTCCATTGTACATGGCCTGGTAGCTAACAGTGATGGTGGAGGTGGGATTGTGAGGTGCTGGGGACGAGGCGGGGTGGGAAGTCGATAAAGGGTTGGATGAAGGCGAGGAGGAGGGGACGAGACGAGGTATAGGCTTTGGCAGGAGCTCTTCTCTCTGCAGGCTGCGTTTCTTGGAGCGTGGCGTGAGGCTGATGCAGTTGTTCTTGCCGATCGTAACGTCCCACTCGCCGCTGTCCCGTTCTGAGCTGCTCCACTCGGACCGTGCTGCAGCAACAATGGCCGCCCTCTGCTGGCCTGGAGGGGTGTTGCTGCTTCCTCCCGGCTGGAAAGAGAAGTGCTCAGGGAACATAGCCATGGAAGGATTCGCGGTAGGGGGAGGTGGGGGTGGAGGGGCCGTGTTCGGGGAGGGGTTTTCACCATCATAGGGCGCAGACCAGTCACGGCAGGCCCAGGAGCAAATCTCAATGCCTCGCCGGGAGTCTTTGAGGTACTGCAGATAACCCGAATCCCAGTCCAGACAGTCTGTGTTAGTCTGCTGCTGGTGCATGGGGCTGTCAGGGGACATGGGGTGTGAGCTGGAAGGACCCGACTGCAGTGGCTCCATGCTGGTGGGGGTAGCGGGACCCCCTCCTCCTGATCCACCTTCCCTGCTCTGTTGGCGGATGAAGAAGGCTAAGCGGGATGGGGTGCTGGGTCTGGCTGGTGCTGGAGACTCTTTGCTGGGACTGTTCACTGCTATCGGATGACAAAATACAGACGCATGAGAGAAAGAAAAAAAACTGCACTGGAATTAAGATTTTGTGCTTGTAAAGAATGTAATTTGTACCACCCAATAGATGGTAAAAAAAGAGTTTAGAGTGTTCAGTGTTACGTAGAGCTGTAAGTGTCACCTGTTCATTTTCACACAGGTGTTTGTTGCTCACCTTTGGCCCATAATGCATTTTCCTCGTCCCGCTCAGCAGAGGACGCTGCATTCACTCGGCAGCACTCTGGGATCAGGGACAGGAACTTGTCTGCCGACTTTCCGTACAGGTCAGTCTCCCTGATAGCACGACGCTGACTCAGCATTACATGGGTACAGGGCAGTAGATACCTGGGAGCACACACACCACACAACACACACATCATTTCAGTCATTAGCAATGTTTGCTATTCTATCTTTCTGTGACAGTTACACACTTTAGTTAACATGTTAATCATGTTTAGGGGCTGCTCCTTGTTTAATTTTTCAACATTTTGAAAGAAGGACCCATATCTCGGTGACAAAGTGTGTTGCTTTGCCAATATGTAAATGTATTTCACAAAAACATTTTTTATTGATCATTCAAAAGAACCCAGGCAGTAGATCTAAAAACAGAGTGACTTTGTGACTCATAGATTAACCTTCCGTTGGGATGATGCTGAGATGTGCACACATACCTGAGAACGAGCTGCAGCATGACATCTTCACAGTTCAGAGACAGAAGAGTCCTGAAGAGGCTCAACGATACCATGCAGAGCTGCAACACACACAGATTAGCAGAGCAATTAGATTATTATCTGGAAAAAATACCTTTTTAAAGATGAAATCTTTAGTGACTGAAATTTAGGATTATATACACACACACCACTGGATTGTTTTACCAACTACACACAATGTCCAATACAACAGCCGATAGATTCAAATGACTTCAACTCTCCAAACCCGATACTGCTGTATTCTGCCAGAGACACTTTCAATCAATTCTATTTCTCAGCCCCCGCACCACCCACACAGCGGAGTTCATATAAGGGCTTTGAGGCTCCTTATCTCTCTCACTCTCACACACACACACACACACACACACACACCCTTGAATTACTGCTGATGCGTGTGAGCAGCGTGTCCAGGATGGTGTCGTTGTCGTGGCGATGCAGCAGGATGAAGCGCAGGAAGGTTTTAATTAGGGACGTCTCCGACACGCTGCGCAGGAAAAGGTCCAGGTAGGCGGTGCTGGCAATCATCTCGTCCACTGAAGACTACAAACACAAACACATTGAAATGTTGATCAAAACTGCAAAAGAGGGCAATGCAACAACTGTACATAAGATGAAGCCTAAGATCAAAAACCAGCAATTAGACAATTTCTTCAAATATTTAAATATCATTTTTTGCTTTGACTCACTCTGACTCATCTTTTGAAAAAAGTCCAGCACAATTGTTCTCCTTCCAGTAACTCAAGAGCAGCCATAAACAAGTGGTCAATTTCCATCTGTGTGGTCCACCATATCCTGTTTTACTTACAGGGCCAGTTTATCCAAATCACACAAAAAAAACTTTTTATTTGATTTATTATTTTTACAATTTACCCCACATTCCCTGAATGGTATCTGTCCATGCAGATACTTTGTTGTGCACAAAGCCTTGCAAAAAATAATCATGGGAACTATTTTCTAACATAAAAATGGTTCCAATGTCCAATGCAATGTATTCTTCCTGCCACCCATCACTTTCTTACCTTATGCAGCGCGGGTCCCATGACGGGCACGAGGAAGCCGTTGTGGAGGTAGTCCAGGAGCTGCGATTGGACCAGGGGATGAGCAACCTGCACCACAGCGTTGCAGAACTCCAGGGAGTTCATGAACAGCACGAGAGATGACACGCCCATCCAGTCCTCCCGCCGTAGGGCATGCCAGTCGTCTCCTCGAACTTCAATCTTCCTGGGCAGAGAGGAGTAGAGAGCGCTGAGGCCCGTCGCCAACACCTGAGAAGAGACAAAGAAGCTTTAGATAAGACAGCTGTGTGTCAGCAGGAGATTCAGGTGCTGCACAGCTCTCATGTCAAAAAGTGTGTATATCTTAAAGCTCAATGGGGTTTCCCCCCCTGCATATTTCAAAAGATAAATACATTTTTTAACTTACGTCATTAAATCTATTGTGCATTTGTCAATCAAATTTTTTTTGGGTTTGGACTGTTGGTCTGACAAATAACTTAATTTAAGATGTCACCATGGGCTTTGGTGAATGGTAATCTTTAGCAATTTGTAGACATTTTATAGACCAAATGATTAAATCAAGTAATCAAGAAAATTAATATGCAGATTAAAGAAATAGTAAATTGCAGCCAGATAATAAAAATCCCCGTTTTAGTCCCAGAGATGGCTCGTTTATACGGTGTATAAAGTACTTGGCAGTGTTCTCTTGTATCTTGGCTGTAACACATTTTGTTTTTATAATACCACTAGTAATATGTAGGAGCTACTATATGTATAGACATGATGGAAAAGTCAAGGTAAAAGCTCTCATGTCAGTGTTTTGACAACAACCTTTATAAAACTGTCATTTTGCTTGCTGGACCAGTGAAAATATGCGATACGGAAATCTGGACCCGGTGGCCAACAATTCATTGATGAAAATGAATAATAAAAAAGAAAAAGAAGAGAAGAGTGTGTTGATGAGCACCGCTTACAGAACCACACAGCAAGGGGCCTTCTACAGTACAGCAACACATTTATTGCTACATCCACAAATGTCAAACAAAGCTGATTGTAATGTGTGAGCATTCACAGGCAGAACATAGTGAGCATTTGTTCCTTAATGCCACCTCCACTGACCCTTCTAGCCTGTAAGTAGGTCAGACTGGAGCTGCTGGAGAGAGGGCAAGCAGAAAATAGCTGAGCCAGCTCTTTACCAACAGAGTGAACAGGCAGAGGAAAAGAGAGCAGTCCTGACCACAGCATTAAACTTTGTTATACAGACATACTTCTCAAGCCACGTCGTAATCGCTCCTAATGCAGTTTTGAAGCTAAAATGTGGCTCAGTTTCTGTAATTTGTGAGCAGATTTTGGCTGTCGAGACTGTATTTAGAACGATGGTCTGGATGTCATGTGCACACAAACCTTCGCCTCGCACTGAATCGCTATCAAAATTAAAATCAAGCGAGTTAATACAGTCTAAAAGTGCCATGAGCAAAAATATGGCTCTTTAATCACACCTAGTGGCAGCTGGAGGAAACTACAACAACATAGGCAGACTCAGCTCCAATCTTTCATATTTTTGATCATTTGCAGACAAAATGAAAATATTTCAAAACAGCCGTTGGTGGTGGGTTTGCTTCTTCTTCTTTTTTATTATCTAAAAGTAACAGCTGTCCTGGTAGTTTAGACCTTATTGATTTATGTAACACAGCAGCAAACATGTGGTTATTTTTTAAGATGCCCACAGGAAGTTGAGGCAGAGCTGATAGGATGCTGATAAAGATGAACGGGTCTGTCAGAACGCAAAGTCACATCCTTCCCCTTCCATTATCACACACCATCACTGATGCACCAGTGTGTATATGTGTGTGTTCATGTGTATATAAAACGGATGGCCCTTTTCTGTAAGAGCCAAATTTGACTAGCATATAAATAATAGAGTTGAGTTTGATAATATATGCAGAGTATTGCATAGTAATGGGAATTACTGTCAGCTAAGGTAACCGCTTGTACATTTTCGAATGCTTCCCTTTGAAAAAGACGCTCAGGTGGATTTACCTTGTGGATGGAAAGTGAACACTTGACATTGATATTGAGGATGTTAATAAACTATCAAAACCAAATGATCGGCCCCCTTTTGTAGGCTGCTAACAATTGCGCAATATCATTAATGAATGCTTGAATACGAGTCAAGACGTTCTACCTTTCTGACTTACGATTAAAGCTATTAAAAATATGCCAAAATACCAACACCAGGGTGAAAATATTACAAGTTGTGCAGTTGTTTAACCTCAAATCCTGATTGGCCGTCGTATATAGGAATTAACCTTTAACTTCATATTCAGATAATGACAAAATATACTACAACATATATTCTATAAGTGCTTGGACATAGTTACGGCCAAGTGCAGTCTCAGTCAGACCCACAACAGCAACAGTTTCTAGCTAAAGATCTCTTTTAGAGTGACAAAAACTCCCCCCCAAAAACCCAAGCACATAAAACAATGTAGGAAACCTCAGGCCAGGAAGAAAACTTGTATTACTGTAATCAAATACAAATCAAATACAAAAGACGCAGGCCAAATTCAACACCATCCTCTACCAGAACCCCAGTTTAAGTCTAAAATACAACACTTTTCATAAGAACTTAGTATCCATGAGCACCATTACTCACCGGGCAGAAGTAGGAGTTCTCAGAGATGTAACGTGCCACGGCCTCGTGGCTGGCCGAGGTCGCCATAACCAGCAGCAGCGCGTCTCGGGCCTGCTGTCCGATGGCTCCGTCCCGGTGGATGAACGGCACGAGGAGGGAGAAGATCAGCAGATTGGTGGAGCCCTGCTGAGCTGGTGATGCCCGGAAAAACATCTCTAGAACCACAGGCTGCCGCGCCATGGACACACAGATCTAGTGGGCATTTACAGAGTGACAGTTATAGACAGTACTACGGCATAATCCAAAACACAGAACAGGGTATGGTTAAAAAAGTTTGGACACAGTCTCTTGATTTTAGCAAAGAGAGTTGTTCTATAATTTAGTTCATCAAGTTTTAGTGCAGAAATCATATAACATTTCCAAACCAATCTACCATTTCATCCAAATTTGACTTTTTTTTTCTCTTTTTACATGCATATTTCAGCTAAATTAGCAAGGTTCACTTTCTGCAGTGCAAACTTCCCCCTAAAGTGCTTTACATGGATTTCTGGAGTGATTTAACTTGTGCTCCTTTCTAAATGTCAAGTCAAATAAATCTGTGTAATGTTGATCGAAATAGTCAAGTTTGACGTATCTAGTCTTCGTAACTCTCAATAATCTTAAAGTATGTTCTCATTTTTATATTCCATGAAGAAGAAGAAGACTAACAACAAACAACTTCTTATGTAGATTGTATTAGACATTGTACATTAGAGACATATATATATATATATAGACTGTAAGTGAATGTACCTGGTTGAGCAGCAGTACCAGGCTGTTTTCCAGGGCTGAAGGACAACCAAGTTCTGGGTCAGCGCAAGCTCCCAGCAGCCTCAGCAGGGAGTGGAGGACGGCTGTGTGCTGCAGCAGAGGCTGCTGGGACTGGCCGATGAGCATCTCAAACAGCTTGAGCAGCGCCCCCTGGCTGTCAGGGTCCAGTCCGCGGCGGAGGTGCCACTGAACCAGGCACTCTAGAATATTCTCTGTGACCACCAGCTCCAGTATGGGGCCCATGGGTGCCACTCCAGCGGCACCCTCTGGGCTCTCAGCAGGCCGCTCCTCTGCCAGCAGACATAACATCTGGTCGGTGTGATTCCTCACTGCCGTCAGGTCATCGCTGGAGGATGAAGGCTCCTGCTGCTCCAACACCCAAGAGACCTGAAAAAAAAGTAAGTTTAACTCTTAACATTTCTGTCCTTGTTAAGGAGTTAGAAAGTAGCAACAGTGACCTCTAACAGGCATTTTGTTCCATTTCAATTAAGTTCTGAACAAGTTTGGAATTCATTATGCATATGACAGCGAGGTCATTAGACTGATTAAATTCATTAATCTGGACATGGCATAGCAGGTGTAAAAATAAATAAATAAAGATGGCCGAATTCCATTTAGCCGCTTCAGTTTCAGAGTATCGTATGTGGCTTATTGACCCAGTGGCCGTGTATGAAACCACTATATTTACGGTCTGCCATTGTATTCGCGTGTCAAGTGTCTTGAGTGTGAAATCTATACTGACGTGCACTCAAACCCTTCAACAGTCGAAGGAGAAAAGTCATGTCCATGAGGTTTCACAACATCTATAAAGTAGTCTACTAGTCAGCATGACTGCAGCAATGATGAGTTTGCAGATCTGCACACAGATTGTGCAGATAAGAGATGTTCTTCTTTGTGTTAATGCAGTTTGAGTTAAATGTATGAGAACCAATGTGGTGAATGTTGCAGGACACATTTGCGTTTGAAAATAAAATAAAAACACACCATCCCACAAAACCTCTCTTTCTTATCATCTCCATTTACATGGATTATGGATTATGGATATATATATATATATATATATATATATATATATATATGGTATAACTCTACCCTTCCCTTACAACAGTTATGAAAACATGAAGGATTGATATTTCAAAACATTGACAGGGCACTACAGTTTTCCTCCACTCCAAAACATATGCATGACAGAACTAGGAATCATGTAGTGACATGTAGGTGTAGGGAGCACCTCTGCATATCTGCTGGATATGTTGCAATTCAGTTGCAACATATTAAGACTACCGTCTGCTTCTTCTATAATGGATTTCTAATTAAAGGAATTATAATAAGCCTCCATGCAAAATGTCTGGTCTGGGAAGAGTACAGTTTACACACACCATGAGCTTCCCACAACAAACCAAGAAGTATCACTCAGATGTCTGATTCTGCCTCTGAGGAAATTCAACAGTCAGGCAGTGGCAAGGCTCTGTAACCTATAAAACCTTCAGCCAGTGATTGGATATAAGCCAGCCACACTGTTGTTGACTGTCTGACCACTCTCATCAGCACTGGCACAGCCAACTCAATGTGTGAACATCCACACTTTGTGTCTGTTCGAATAATCATTCACTAAAACAAAGAAAGAGCCTTGACATTCAAACTGGTCTCGCTATCTTTAACCGTTAACCAAAAGTGAACATTTATAAAATATTTTCTCAACCATTGTTAATGACTTGAAGTGCAGAGTGTAACTGATTTAGTGCTGAAATGATGATCTAATTACTTTATCAACAGAAAATAAATCTTCTGTTATAATCAATTAATTAAGTCAATTATCAAGCAAAAACTTTTCAAATGTGAGGATTTTCTGCTTTTTTCTGTTTTATATAATTGTAAACTGAATATCTTTGCACTGTTGGTTGATCACAAAGTGTAAGCCAAACTTTATCCAAGATATGAAACATGTCTGTGTGTTCAGATGTGAGTTATGACTAAAGGCATTAAATCAAAATTCAACGAAAAAAGGTGCATCTTCCGCTCACCTGTCTCCAGTGGTTCTCAAACACCATCAGGCAGGTCTCCGGGTCAGCAGTGCAGGGGCTGGAGGGGGCGGCACTGCGGCCGGACCGACTCCCAGGACCCCGCGGGTTCAACCTGCTCAGCCAGCTCATACTGGACCCAGTGAGAGGCAGGTCAAAGGTCACAAGAACTCAAAGATGATGGAGGGAGTTCCCGTATTAAAAGATTTAAATGGAATATAGACGCAACAGAAATTAAGAGGGAAGAAAAGGGAAAGATGTGGGAAGGGGGAGGAGAGGGAGATGGGGAGAAGAGGGGGGAGCAAGGGGAGGGAGAGTGTTTCCAAACAGAGAGGAGGAGGGGAAGGAGGTCTGCTGCAAACGCGCTGTCACTGCCAGTCAGTGTACATCTAGGAAAAGCCCGTTGCTGCTCTAGAATCTGTGCGACCCTGTCCGCCCTGTACACCCTGTCATCCAGTCTGAAGCCAACACCACTCCATAGCCAGTCAGGACGGCCCCTCTGCGCTGTGTAAACAAGCACACAACACATCAGCATGTAATCCTGCAGACACACACTATTCTCACAACTTTTAAACTCCCACAATATTCATATGGAATTGTGTTTTTTTCCAAGTGTATATTACGTGAATATATTTCTGTATTTCCATTAGTAGATTCTAAAAATGGTTTGTAAAAGCCTTTATGTTTATGGTAGTCACTGTGCATGTTTAGCCTTCAGTGGGAAACACATTTTAACACCAAATCTAAAACTGATTGGAATCTGGATTAGACGGAGCTAGTGCAGTGTTTATAAGTGTATTTATTCCAGAGGTCCTGGAAACATTACAGTAGATTTAATGTTTCATCATGATAGAAAAACATTTTCTCTAAATTTCTATAGATAAAAAAAATAACCAGATGGAAATGTCTGTTTTGGCTAAGCCAGTGAAATAAATGTCAATTATATACATCTGTAAATCCAAGAAAATGCAATCCAGTATTTCCATAAAACAGCCTGACTCATTAATTTGCAATATAGTATGAAATGGTCTCATACAGCCAGACATATTAAAGTGATAGCTACCTCAGTGGAAAATAAGTATGCAATTAAAACACCCATTGATTCAGAACTCTATCACTTGTGTTGAAGAGCGTCTGTGTTTTTTTTCTGTCTTTTCCTAAACAAACACATAGGTCAGCCTCTACAGTATGTTGTTACCAGGGAAACCATTCAGTCGCTCTGTGGAAACGCTACATCCAGTCCACATTATGCTCAACATGGGAGTAATTGTATGACCTGTATTATGTGTACTCATTTCAAGCATTTTCCATGCTGATAAAGTAATAACATGAAATGGGCTGCTATCAAAGTCTTGATAGTTTTTAAAATGAGAACATGAGAGAATTTACACGGTCGGAGCCGATTGTGTTCTCCGCAACTGCTCGTAAAACATCTGGTTAATCAGTTTTACATGTTATTGCATTCGAGCAAAGATAAACGAGGAAGCAGTCATGATGAAGAGTTGCAGGCAACAGGACCTTACTTCAATTTGGGCTCAAACCTCCATTTTTAAAATCAGCGACACCTTTGCATTTAAGGGACGGTGTTACTGTTGACTTTCTGAGGTCACTGGATGTCTTGGTGCAATCAATTATGGAAATATGTGGTTAAAGATCTTTAAAGTATCCAATAATCTCCACCTGTTATCATTGAATAACATTTTCCACGGCAGAGCTGAATACACTGCTGTGTTGGCCATCAAATCGTAATAGCTCCTAAAAATATCTGCCGGAAGTTGTGTATTTAGTGATGTATTTGGAGGATTATTTGGAAAGGACTGAACAGATGTATTACAGATGAGCAGTGGATTATGCTGCAGGAGTGCCTTTTTTTTTTTTTGCTTTGACCCGACATCTAAAACCAACAGGCTTATTTAATACTTAAGATAGATTTTCTTTGGCATATTCAGAACCTGTGGATGCGGTTATCAAAGTTTAATTTCTGCTGGAGAATCCTGATTTCACTGTGATGCATGTAGTTCTTAGTAATGTCACCAGCTTTGATAAAAGGAGATTGAACGCTATTTCTGTGAACATGTTTGCTTTCATCTCCCAAGCGTTTGAGTAAAAGATCATTCACAAGACCCCTGTGGTGGTTCCAGAAAGGTTCAACGGGTTAATGAGTTCAATGCCACACTGCTAATAAGGAAGTATAGACAAATGCATTTTAAAAGTTAATTTATTTTATCTTTTATGGCACAAATAATGTGGACTAAAGCCATGACGTGGACTTCCCTAAATCAATAACGAGCCATGCTTTTCTTTATTGAATTTCTCATACAGCTGTTGAGTATCTACACAAACGGCACTGAAAAAGGCAGGTGACATGTAACGGCCTACCTTCTTTTAATGATTCACCAGCCCTCAACGCGTGAGGCAAAGTTACTCATAGTCATGTTGCTCTGAGAAAATCTAATCTTTCCTTTAAATGAAATTAATCCATACACAGACATAAAAGCAGAAAGAAACTCAACCTACAAAAGAGTCTAAACAGAGATCTGGCTATGATTCACCGTAAATGCCATTACCTTAAATGCACGTCAGCCAGTCTTCCTCAGCATTGAATACAAAACCTTCGGCTCAAATTTCAAAATGTGTTTTATGTCACGTCACACGCACGGAGCACCATAAAACGACACCCGGAAAATGAGTTCAAAGTTCAACTGCAGATTCCACTAAAGGGAGACTGCCTTCATAAAGCCAAGTGAGTTTGTCAAAGGTTAGTGATTAAACACACCATACCACAGATAGGCTCGACTGTTATCTCACAGCAAATTGTCTAAAAAAAGCCCAGATATACTCTCTCAGGCATTCACACAGACTGAAAGTGGAAACAAGTTTGTTTCCAAAGTTTCTGTGACTGCCTACGGACAAAATGACAGCCACACCTGTTTTCTGCAGACATTGTGCAGTGTGCACAGGTGAGAAAACAGGTTACAGCACTCAGCAAATTCTGTCCTTCACGATCCTCACATTTCTCCTTCTGTACCCATGTGTTTTTAATGTTGAACTTCACTGATCACGTCTGCTTCTGCAGTGGTATAGGCAGTGAGTGTTCATAGCAGCAGCTGGGACAGATATGAGCAGTTACAGACCTTCACCTGATGTGCATTTTCAAGTCATGGCAAAGCTGATCTTAAAAACACACACCAGAAAATGTGGCTACCTGTGTGCTTGTAAATGCAATCATTTATTTCCTGCAGCCTGCTTACAAATCTCTTGTCCCAACAGATACTTCTGCTCTGCTCTGCTGTACTGTTGCTGAGTGTAATATAGTAATATAGAATGTAGTAATCAGCAAATGTTAAAATTAGTTTAGCTGAAATCAGTGACTTTTCTTTTTTTAAATCATTGCTTATTAAAAAAAAAACCTGATCAATTGTCCAATTTGTTGCTGATTAGTTTTCCTTTTTCTAATTGTTTCTGGTCTAATGCATGAAAATGTACTCTTGTTAATGAAAGCATTGAGATGCACTTGGAAAGTTTCCAAAGCTCTGTGCAGTATACCCATTTTAGCAAATACTCCAAAGATATTGGTATTCAATATCCAACGCTAAACTTTAGATAATTCATCTCTATCAGAATACAATCTGTTAAAGTACTCTGCACTTAATCAGAGTGTAACTTTAGCTATTTGCCTTAGATCATGAAACCTACTCACCTTTTAGGTGAATTTAGATTACAGATTATTGAAGGATTAAGTGCTTTTGTCATATCTGACAAGGATAAAGATGACTACCAAAGTTTCTGGGAAAACAATATCTTCTGATTAAATTCAGACCACCAACGTGAACAGATTGTACCATAACAAGCCAGACATCAATCACTGCAGTGTTGTGTGTCATGTGTCCCCTTCAGTCTGACAGACTGTTAGCGCACCTAGTTCTCAACCATCAAAGAGGACGACCTTGCCTTTAAACTAGGTGGTTAATTAACGTTGTCTTAATAGCATTTGGGAATTACACCTGATCCTGTTGTCATCATCCTGCGCCAGATCTCATATTAGCCAACCCAAGCGGCTTACGTTAGGGTCCGCCGAAAAACAACAATCAATGCATTTTAATAGTGAGATGATGTAGCAGGCAGCTAGACAGTACTGCAAAGATAATTAGCTATGTTAGAAATGTCAACCATGTATTTGGTTAATTTATCGAGTTGAAGTGTCTTAATAGAAGGTAATAAAATAACTTACCTTTGATATTTTTGTAGAAGTCTCAACAGTTGTTGCGAGGTCCTGATTTCCACGGATACCTGCTAGCTGGTTGCTAGTAAGTTAGCGCTGGTAGGTTGCTAACGACTAGCTGCTAATGAATTCCACAATGTCAGAGCAGTAAACGGATGACCAGCACGCAAGTAACCTGGAGACACCTGGCGAGCTAGACCATATTGAGCCGGGGAAGCTAACAAATTAACCACTCCTTCATTCGGGCTGCTGTGCATCCTGTTAGAGACAGATAAACATCCCATTTGATGATTTCTCAAACACTCTTCCCTTTCCCGCAGCCATCTTACTTTAACTCCTCCCACACGACTTCTCTGACTCACACCCACAGCGACGCTGCTCCTCTGGCTCTGCTCCTCTCGGCTGTATGAAGGGTTCAAGTGCCACAATTAAGGAGATAACACGGTGAACCAATTATATACGAACAAATGTACACACAATGTCGGCTACTAACGGTTTCATTTTGACCGTTAGTACATGAAAACACTGAGGAGAAAACAGCTCATGACGACTAAGCATCATTCTTGATCTTAAGTAGTTTAATAAAGTAGTTTGACAACACAACTCAGTCTTTTCCTGGTGCTTTCAACTATATCGCATCTTCATCAGTTTGCTTCATTAGTGTATGACATTAAATTTAGAATTGCTTTTTTTCTCCGTTAGCTTATGAGCTCTTCAGGAGCCCAGAACGGACAAACCAAACTTTGGTTCTGGAGAGGGCCTTTCACATTTTTAGGTTACCTGAAAACCACAGTAGTTCTCCGGTACAAGGGAAGGGTGAGCGGAGGGGTACTCAGTTGGTTGCAATCTGCAGCCTCAACACTAGATGCCACTCAAGCAGTCTCAAGTTTCAAACCCAAACTGAGATAGCCCTGGTGCCATTACTGTGACGCCATCTGGGTTATTTTTTCAATCCTTAGAAAAAAGCTCCCAGGTCGGCTAGAACTCCTCCAGACAAGTAAAGTGAACTTCATGTGTCCTTATTAAAAACTGATAAGAATAAATAGAATTAAAAAACGTTCTCTTATAATTTTCAATGTTCTCTTTTAATGTGGTATACTTATGTACATACACAGTGCACTCAGTATGTTTAGTGACAGTGATACACATAGTTTGCGCTCTGCCCTCCTGTTATTGTCACTAACAGCGTCTGGGATGTGCAGAGAAAGACCTCCCTAGTTTTCTAGGCGAAGGAAGAATTCCCAGAGGACACATGACATCTGTTGTGGTTTTCTTCCATGGAGACCTGCATCACCAGGCAGTGCTCAGGTACATCCGGTATGTTGTTAGGTGAACCACGTAGTACCGCCTGATGCAAGTCAACGAGGTTGTTTGAATTATCGTCCAAGAAAGTGCAACACGCTCATGCAGGACGGAACAAGATCAAGAGCAAAGGCCATGCTCACTTAGAAAGATGTGTCAGTGTTAGGCTACACTTTTAGAGAATGGATAAAACAGGGGATGTAATTATTAAAGGTAACCAATGGCAGAGACTGCTCAGGTGGCAACAGGGGCAGAAAGCGACCGAAGAAGGACAAGATGGAGTCAAGGATGAAGGGAAACCTAACACCAACCTGGATCTGAAATTGAAAGTTAAGTGAGTAATTAATTCATCATAATCATGAAATTAATTCAGACTTTATCATCTCTGAATTAGTGAAGAACTACCAAGCATCTTGGATGAGAGAATAAATACAAATGTATTCTACGAGAGAGCATTTTTAGCTACAATAACAGCATTTTCGCTAAATGCATATTCTTGTTTTTGCCTCTTAATTTGTTAGAGGATTTAAAAAAACAGGCAGGCAGTTTAAGACCTTACACACAAGCAGGGGTGTGCTATGGTATGTATGAAAGCATTCAGAATCATTTGACAAACAGTGATAATCATGTAAGAATAGAATAGAATTATATTTATTTTCATTATACGCAGGTACATTTAACATATGCATGGCGTGTCGAGCCGAGCTACCGCATGAGCCCGCTATTTAGATGGATCAACATCTGCTTCAATGTTTTGGGGTATTTAAGAAGTAATGCTGTGACATATTTTGGTAACATTTAGCTTATTATTCATGTAGATATGAGAACCATAAACCACAGTCTCCTCATGTCACACCGACGGCATCTTGACTGATCATCCTCATTTCCCTCTGTCTTCTCTTCCTCATCATTTCCCTCTGTCTTCTCTTCCTCATCATTTCCCTCTGTCTTCTCTTCCTCATCATTTCCCTCTCAGCTGGAGAGAGTGGGTGTTTGATCCGGCAGAACAGTTTTATTATGTCTGGCTACAGGTCATGATCTTTCCCATAGTCTACAACTGGGTGATCATCATTATGAGGTATAAACAATGAATATCAAATAATAATAATATCTAAAGATATGACCTGTAATCTTTGGACGTCCATTGTCTGTTTTGTTATGTTTTCTCAGGACATGCTTTACTACGATTGCACTGAGCTACCTGCCTGTGTGGCTCACACTGGACTATCTGGCAGACTTCATGTATATGATTGACATGATCATCACTGTCCACACAGGTCAATGTTTTTATTGTTGAGACTTTGAAATGTAACTTTTATTAGTCACATCTAAGTCATATAAGACGTGAAATAGAAATAAACACTATACAGAAACAAATATAAAGTATTAAAGAAGCATTTAAACAATCATACCATCGACTATATAGGCATAATAAGTAAGTATGTTATGTAATATACTTGCACCTTTCTGGTCAAACAGACTACGAGACTCCAAATAGCCAAAATAGAGCCTTAAATTATTTTTATGAACAACCAATTGACATTGATATTCATATATAAGTAGAAGTGACAATCTACGCTTTAGTTTTTTTTTTTACCAGTGTATGAAGTTTACTCTGAGCTTTGTTAAACCCTGTTCTTCCCTCTCCAGGTTACTTGAATCAAGGCATCCTTATCAAGGATCTAGCGCAGCTGAAGAAGCGCTACCTGCGCTCTAAATGTTTTTTCAGGGACCTGGTGTCCTTGCTGCCCACCGACGTCCTCTACTTTGTCTTTGGCATCCAAACTCCGCTGGTGAGGATCAACCGCCTTCTGCGTATGCCACGACTCGACGAGGCCCTGGATCGCATGGAGACAAGAACCTCCTACCCCAACACCTTCCGCATCACCAAGCTCATGATCTACATCTTTGTGTTGATCCACTGGAACGCCTGTCTCTACTTTGCCCTGTCCAACTACATCGGCTTCGGAAGTGATCGTTGGGTCTACCCCAACATCACCAACCCGGAGTTTGCCTCCATGCGGCGTCAGTACTTTTACTGTTTCTGGTTCTCTGCCCAGATTTTCACCACAGTGGGAGACACCCCCCTGCCGAAAAAGGAAGAGGAGTACTTGTTCATGATCGCAGACCTGCTCATTGCTGTGCTGGTGTTTGCATCGATTGTTGGTAATGTTGGAAATGTCATCACCAGCCTAAGGGACCGTGATAATGTCTTCTTCCCTAACCACGAGCTGGTAAGAATACCTCAGTTTTTGAAATGAGTCTCCTTCCTGACAATTTCATTTCTTCTCCTGGAAAATAAGGTTTCTTCTTTTCCTCTCCCAGGTTAGGGCTTACCTGCGCAGCCATCACATTAGCAAGGAGCTTCGACAGCGTATCGACAACTGGTACCAGCATCTTCACATCAACAAGAAGATCATGCGAGAGAAAGAAATCCTGCAGCAGCTGCCCGTACACCTGAGGACCGAGATCGCTGTCAGCGTTCACCTCACCACACTCTCCAAAGTCACCATCTTCCAGAGCTGTGAGAAAAGTCTGCTGGAGGAGCTGGTGCTTAAACTAACACCTCAGGTCTGGGGGAATGCTCAAATTGTCACCTTGCCTAGTTAATCTAATACATCATAAATGCTTTCAGAAAAGAATTGTTTGAGAATAAAGAGCTTTCTCACGCCTTTTGTCTTTGAAGGTGTTCAGTCCGGGAGAGTACGTCTGCAGGAAAGGAGATGTGGGCCATGAAATGTACATCATCAAAGAGGGAAAACTTGCAGTTGTAGCAGATGACGGGGTCACAGAGTTTGCTGTGCTGAGTGAATCGAATTTCTTTGGGGAAATTAGTATCCTGAACATCAAAGGTAAGTCAAGTGTCAAGTATGTTGCTTATGGACATACAGCATTTATTAATGCATGTGGGTGGGGGGGTAATGGGCCAGTTAATGAAACAAAACAAGGCATTTTATTGTGCTTGACAAAATACACTCAGAATAGAGACTTTAGTTGAGAACAGTGCAAAAAGGTACTAGGCTATCGATGCTTCAAGCAGACATGATTTGATACCAAGAGAAGGGGAACCTTTCTGTGGTGCTTTTGCATATTTTTATTTTAAAAACATGTTTTCTTTCAGGTAACAAGTCAGGCAATCGTCGCACTGCCAACATCCGAAGCATTGGTTACTCTGACCTGTTCAGTTTGTCCAAAGAAGACCTGACAGACGTGCTTTCCGAGTTCCCTGCAGCCAAACGTCACCTGGAGGAGAAAGGCAGACAGATCCTCACAAAGATGGGCATGTTGGAGGAGAGTGGGCAGGAAAATGGAGGAGAGCCAGATACATTTGAAACCAAGATAAACAGGCTGGAGAGCAACTTGGAAATCCTGCAAACCAAACTAGCTCGACTTATGGCGGAATTAGAGTCGAGCAACCGCAAGATGCAGGCCAGGGTGGAGCAGCTGGATTGGGAGGTGGCAGCACTGGAGACTCAACTTCCAGAAGATGGGGAAGAAGGAGAAAGAGCACAGGGAAGAGGGGAAGGGGTGGGAGGGGAAGTTGGATGGGAGCGAGAAGAGGCAGAGGGAGAGGAAGAGCAGGGTTCAGATGCAAAGGTAAAAAAACAGGGACAGGGAGAAGATGGTAGTGATGTGACCAAAGAAGGTGATGGAGAGAGCACTAAAAGTACAAAGGGAGATATGGAAAGGATGGTGGAGGGAGATAAATCTGGGCTGAAAGACCCAGATGATCAGGAAAAGGAAAAAGAAGATGAAAAAAACAGAGAGAAGAGAGATGACAGACCTGGGAAAGGAGATGGAGTTGAGATTGAATCTGAAGTTGAGAAAGAAGAGAAAAGTGGAGAGAGAGATTCTGAAGAGGGGAGACAAAAGACTGAAGAAGAATCAGAAAATAGAGAGATGGAGCAGAAAGATGAAGGGGAGAAAAAATAAACAAAATGGACAATTATTTTAAATTATTTATAATTGTGTATTTTTTTCCTGTAGGAATGTGTCTGTTTTATATTAATAAAACTATTTATAACCTCAACATCTCATTGACACACTTTCTGCAATACAACCTTTTACCCCTAGATGGCAGCATTGTATTCCCCACTGTAGATCAATGTTTATCATTCAAAAGCATGGAGACTGAAAACTACTGCCAGAAGCTCTTTCAGGGACAGTGACAAATTGCAGTGACTTTCCAGGATATATACGTTATTTTCAGGAAACACTGTTCAATGTGCAAAAATAAAATGTAATCACTTGTTTTTAGATATTAGATTTTGTGATTGATTACATAACAATTTTGACTTCTTTCAAAAGTGTTTTCTAAATACATTTTACCTTGCTGAATAGTGATTTAGAAAATGATTGATGTCATGTAATTCAACCCATATTTTCCTGTATAGTAAAATGAATCCAGGTAACACCAGCTGTGAAAAGTTGTGTTGCTGTATGTGACTTTATACATATAACTGGTGCTGTAAATTATGTCCAGGGGATAAAAGTATTGTGTTCAATGTTAACATGAAGATACATACATAGTGACATATTTTAAATCACCTTTCAAAACTTAAATAAAAATAAGCTTTTTATTTATTCTTGCATAATAAGACATTATTTCCAACATGTCTTATCTGTTTTTTTAAATGTTATATTATTGTTGGGTATTTTATTTTCATTTAGTTTTTCTATTATACTATTATTCTAATTGTTTATTATTTGCCTCCTGGTTCTGCCATGTAAGTGCTGTATAATAAAGTTGATTATTATCATCATTTACTTTTGATAGTACATTTTACTGATAATACTGATAATACTTTAACTTAACTGTAACTCTACTTTTATAATGTGGTATTGCTACTTTTTACTTACTTAAAAGGATCAATTCTGAGTAAAAAACACAAACATACTAGCTTACTGTTCAACTCAGATGAATAAAACGCATGAAATGTGTCAGGTCGGCCCTTTAATGACGCACAGTTTACGTACTTCCCGGAAGTGCAGTGGGGACACAGGCCCCATCGATTCAACACAACTGCATACATAAGCATTTACTAATAATAAAGCTCGGTTTGTATATAATTTTCATGGAGTACTACCGCTAACACACATGGAGTGTCAAGAGGAAAAGCCGATCATCTATACTATGGAAAACAAGCCGATTGTGACATGTGAGTGTTTATTAAAAAGGAGACGTCTTATTTTTTCTGGTCTTGACAGTTCGCCAGCTAGCTATATTCAGCAGCTCGTTTTAGCTAAGCTAGCTGGTACCCTTATATTAAACAGCTTGGGCACGCTGCGTGTGTGTGTGTGACGAAGTGTGTCTTAATTTGTCATGGCTATAATAGTTACTTACTTACATACTACATCACTGTCTGTTCTAAATGTTCACATGGGAAACGGCATCTCTCAGCTAGCTTAGTAGCTACATTAATTAACAGGCCTAGCTAACGATATAACGTCACGGCTAGTTGCTGCAGTTTTAGGAAGGATATCACCTTGTTCCCTGATGGACAGCCACAGTTTGCTCCGTTCGCAGCGCAGACTGTAGTCGCCACATCATGTTTGGTCAGTGGGGTCATGTCGCCATTCATAAATCCCTTGGAATCTTATGTAAGCTTCTTGGAGGGGTTATTTTAGGAGCCGACTCTGGTAGTGGGTGCCAGCTTTATCTTACATCGCAGGCTGCTCCATTTTTAGGACAGAGTGGTCCAAAAGCTTCATTACTAGAGCAGACTGAAGCACTGGAAGTGAGAATATGATAGGAAAGCATAAGTGTGGCAGGTAACTGGTGGGGTTTGTTGGTGGTTTCAAAATCTATGGCACAGGTTGCCCCAAATGAGATTCAGGGAGCAGGTGTCCAAACTTAGGTGTATCTCTGTATCTCTCTGCATTTTGCATTGATGATTATATTCATAAATGAGCAATTTAGTAAACAAATAAACCCTGAAAGTTGTGTAACAAACAGATTTATAGGGCACATCCATATACCCCATTGCATCTGTAACCATGGTGTGATTCAAAGGTTTTGATTAAAGGTAATTAATTTGATAATTGCATGATAGACACAAATTAGGTCTAAGGTAGAAAAGGGCACTTGCAAGTCAGAATATGTATTAAATGTAATGTGTCAGGTTCCCATCAATCATTAATGTTTACGTTGATTTAAATCACCTGCAGACTCTACTGCTTGTGTCACTCAGATTTTGGTTCAGTTTGGTTTATCCAAAAAATGCAACTTTTGCCAAAACATTGATTTATGAATATAAACCTTGCATCAGAGTTATGAGTATACAACTCTCTGCCCCTTCTGCTTTTACTGGAGTCCCCAGCAAGATAAGCGGTGTTGCACTTTCACTACAACTTGCCGCTGTGTGTACGATTGGCTCACACGGTCACAGGGCTTATACTGGTGTTTGCTGTGCAGGGTTGTATTTGGTCTGTTTTTGATAGCCTTTTGTGAACATTCAAAGTTCAGTTTTGTTTGGACTATGCTTCAGTAGAGCTGTACTACCCTGGAAAGATGTTGAACATGAACTAACGCACACAGTGTGCACACTGACTGGTTCATGCTGAAATCACATTGAGAAAATACCACCGAATGACAGTGTGTGCTGCTGGCAGGCATGCAGTAGTAAGAGTGACCCGTTCATATGTTATTGTGTTGATTGTGCATGCAAATCACCCACATTTTCACATTCATGGCATATGATGCAGTATGTCATACGTCCGCCACACAGCAAAACTCCACACCCAGTGATGTCTTGTATCTTTACAGGTGATAAACAGCAAGGCACATTTATTAACAATGCAGTCAAATTGTCAGCATGGGGAAATGTGTTGGCCCACGCCCAGCACACTGGATTAAAATAGAGCTCACTATGAGGTGTAAGTGCTGAAGTCCGTCTTGCAGGATGTTTGAGGGTGTTTACATTAACACTGGATGAATAGTGTAGAACGAGTAGTCCTGTGCTTTTCTTGTGGCTAGCCTATTTATAAAAAGGGCTTGTTATGTGGTTCATTGGACGTGGCCCAGTTCCAGTGTAGCCGGAAAACAATTACCTCAGCCCTACAACTCTCTGTTTATTGAAATACACACAGCTACCATGGATGACAGAGTTTTAACGAGCTTGTCTGAAATGAGGCACTGGTGAACTGAGGGGCTGCTCCACAGGACTGGTGGTGATTTGGAGGATGGATCCACACAGTTTAGGAGCCAAATGTTAGAGGCTCTGTTGGTGACTGTCTGACTCTCAAACACAAATTCAGCCGTTGAGCCGAGCAACCGCAATGTAAAACCCCTCAAACTAAAGTTGAACATCAGCACCTTATTCTCATATTCATATTTACATTTTAAAAAGCAATATGGACATCTCTCCATATTGAGGAGTATAAGATGATCTGAGGAGCCGATTTAACTTTAAAGCACTGGTGCGGTGTGAGAAGCTCGCCATGGTGAAAAAGACCCAATGTTTGTCTTTCCAATAGGAACGACTGATGCAGTTTATGTTGTTGCAAGGCTTCTGTGTAGGATAGGCCCAGACTCTGTGCACTAAGGATAGGCTTAGAGAGGGTGTTGCATGCTGTGCAGATCATAAAGACCTCTGTCATAAACTATGACTACAAAGGTGATGGTTTTAAACTGCTGTGAACAAAATGACTTGTCAGTTCACTCACAGCATTTACCGGTCGGTCAGCAGAAAAGACGGATGTGGCAGTTTTTAGAAGTGAATAAATAATCAGTTCCACATTTAAAAAAAACATTATAATGAGTAGTGCTGTCCTTGACTAAAGACTTTCTCAGTTAGTAGAGTAACACTAATACGATTTTGTCGACTAATCAATTAGATGATTTCATCGACCGATCTGTAAAACTGAGTTTCTTTCTCTACAAATAGTCATGCAAATAAACCACCACTTTAAATCTTGTGTTCGCCAGAGATGTGTGTTCAGCGTGAACACAGGATGAAACCAAAATGACCAGTCAGTTGACTAATCGACTAAGAGGGTGCCGCCCTAATTATAAAGGCTGAACGATTTAGAAAGAATATCTGACCTTAATTGTGTTTTTTCTGACCATTTTGGAGGGAATGATCCTTTATGCATCACCTAACCCTCAATTTAATTTGAAAATATATTAAAATTGTCGTACTTGATTTAGAAGGATATTTTGACTCATATTTTGCCTTTTAATAAATATTGCGCCTCCTGTGATTGGGATATTGGTCTAGTCAGTTGAAGGAAATGGTTCCCTTAAATATGGGCAGGACAAGTAGAAATGTCAAATTGTTAGAAGAAAAGTATCTTTGTGTTTTAGAAAGAAGTTAGAATTTATGCTACAGACCTGGACAGCATACTTTACGTTCTAGCCCTGCTTTTCACTCGAGTTTTTGGGTATAATCTTTGTATTTACATTTGATTGATTGCAAATGAGCTTTCCGATTATGTGTAATTTGGCCCAACATAATCCCCCATGTCCCTCAATACTGAAACCTTTTAAGTATTGAGACATTTTGGAGCAAAATATCTTTTGTCTACAGTTATTTTATGAAGACATAAGAATGAGTAGATATTAGATTGAAACGCTATTTGAATTCTTAATTTCTGTCCCAAGTTTTTAAATGCTCATTGTCCTGCCCCCCCCCTTTCATCACAGGTGCTGGAGACCAGGGCTTGTTTACGTCTCTCTATACCTCATTGGCCCAGCAACTTCCCCGGGAGCCAATGGAGTGGAGGAGGTGAGTACGGCCCCCGTGAAGAATGGAAGAACACAGTGATGCATATCATTGTAAAGCTTTACATTTGTGTTGATGGGCTGCTCTTGAATTTCTGTGCACTCCCATTAATGTCATTGATAATGTTTTTGGTACAGGTGGTCAAACAGTTAACATGATTATACCATGCATTTTTTACATAACCACAGAACATGACAGTAAACGACCAGAAGCCCGTCTGAAGCGTTGTGTTGTGGTGAAGAATGAAAAATATAAAACATTGTCATCGTTTTACAGCAACAAACCGGTCTCAAACACTTGATAATATTATTAGTCAAAATGATGTAAATAAGCGTCCAATAAAGCTGCTGATCCAGTGACAGATTAGTGTTATTGTTTATTTTAGAGTTTGGCATTTGTCTAGTCCATATTTTGTCCCGCGGGCAATACAAGTAATCTTCATCGACCGTAAACAGCATATAATTGATCCTCCTCTTGCTTTCTTTCCTGTGCAGGAGTTACGGCCGTGCACCAAAAATGATCCACCTTGAAGCTAATTTTGTCCAGTTTAAAGAGGAGCTCCTCCCCAAGGACGGCAACAAGGCTCTCCTCACCTTCCCCTTCCTCCACATCTATTGGACCGACTGCTGTGTGAGTAGCTTGACACGCACACACACGCACGTTCATTATCAAACTGCGCAAAGATACAAAGATTGTAACTCAGAGTTCTTCCAAAGACACACTTCCTGTCCCAGTGGGAAAATGAAGGACTGTTCAATTAAATTCTACCCTGCTGGTAGATCAGGTGCAAAGACTCGAGTTTTAATATAGTCGAACACACAGTACAGATGATGTTATTGTGACAGTTGCATGAGTAATGATTTTATTTGTGATCATAAAAGCTCCATGTCAAATAAGACTACGCTGTAAATACGCTGCTGCAGTGAGAGTTTAAATGGCTGTTTTATTGTCATTATCATTGAGTTGTCTGAGACCATAAATATAAAGATGCATCAGTAAGAACACGTTTATTGTGCGATCAGATACGTTTCCATACAAACTGATTAATCATTGAGCGCTACCGGCAACACAAGTCTGCTTTTTAACGTTGCTGCCACTTTTTATGTCTAAAAAGTCAAAAAGAATAACACAGAATCTTTGATTTTTGTACATCCTGTGTGTTCTGGAGGAGAGGCGATGTCTGCTTGTCTGCCCTCTACGAATAGATGAGTACTTATGGGCATCAAATGAGCAAAAATAGGTCACAGACAGCTCTGTATGCAAGATTTGATGTAAGATTTGATGTAAGATTTGATGTCGGAAAATAGCATTTTTAAATGCATCTTAAGTTGTAGAGCGTTTTTTAAAAGCTCAGTTTTATGGAGTGAAAAATATCTGATTTGTGCGGACGGAAGAAGAGAAGAATATGTTTTCAAATGTATCTGCGATGTTGTATACATGGTCTTACTTGATGCGTTTTAGGAGCCTGCAGTCACCAGCCTAAATTGAACTTGACATCTGCTTTGCAAGACTGCTGCTTAGGGAAAGCAGGCGGGAGGGAAGCAGGAACCTGCTGCTGCTGACTGAGCAGCTGGTTAGTTTAAGGAAGTGCTGTCATCAGCGCGTGACTCATGACATTTCTTCGGGACTATGCCTGTAGTGTGGGTGTAGTGAGCCTGTTTGTGTTTGCAGTATGGACACAGTCTTACAATTCAATACACCAGACCTGCAATAAAGACTGCCTTTGTTGAGACTTCGTAGGACGGTGAATCACCACGTCATTGATAAACAACTCTTGTTTTGCAAAGAGTTTTGGAAGGCTTAAAATGAAAAACACAAAGAAAATAAAGAAATCTGACCTGTTTTTTTAATTTGTGCACAAATAATTAAAAACAAATCCAAAACTCAAAACACACAGGCTCATACTTCCCCTTATCTATAAGCAGCACAGGTTGTATCAGATTGTCCAGTTTCCCTTTACCAGTCCTTTCTCACTAGCACGTCACTGCATAGTTTTACAAATCATGACACCCCGAGTGTGTCTTATAGGCTTTTCACTCTGCATATCCTTTGCCCTGGACTAAGAGTTGGCCATTGGATAACTAAGCCCCTTTTTCACACACACACACACACACATTAGGGTGAACCTAAGCCCAGAGCAAGCCGTGGGTTAAGTGTTGTAACAAAGCTAAATGGAGATTGAGGAAAATGCCAGTCTTAACGGTGTAAGCGGACTGTGCGTGGCAGCGAGTTAGGGCTGCAGCTTCACACTGCCTGACTGTGTTGCAGATGGTGAGGACAGTTGGGCTGTGCGGTAAACAAACATTGAGCTGCGACGGGCCGGCTATAAAACCACAGTGCACCCTGTCACATCTGTATTTATATGTAAATAATGTAAATTACAGGCAATTATTTGACTGCTAAAATAAAAACATTGTTCACATGCAGCAACCAAAGCAGAAAAGACACTCAGCTGTAGGAGGCAGTGGCTAATAAGTCATTTCTATGAATACGTGAGTGCATGTGCAGTGTGACTCATATGATCACCAAGATTCACTTCCAAAACATTGTGAAACACCCCGGTCTTCAGCTCCGCCCCCTGCCACTGGACACTGTTACATAATAACTGACTCGTCTTATTACATCCCACCTCTACTCAGTAAAAAAACAAACCGTACCCACAAGTAGCAAACATCCCAGTCACAGCATTCAGCGGTCTACAAGTTAAGGGACATTTCTGTATTCTTCAAGGAGAAGTGTCGTTCTAAAAAACTCCAGAGAGGTCACTTGTTGGCGGAAAACAATGGTGGAAATATGAGTGAGCCGGAAGTTGGGGAAAGGAGTGCCGGGAAGAGTTGGTGTTAGCTTAGTGTTATCTAGAAATATTTTCAATGTCATGGTTGAATATTTAGCTGATTTTGAAAATGTGGATGTGGCCTAACTCTCCTGTGAGATTTTAGAAGAAGACTTCTCCTTGAGCAAGACTTGGTTAGACACAATAACAAACAGACTGGATCAAAAGGTGAAGACATTTATTTTTAAATGTCTCTGTTGGGTCCTTTTCACAAGGTTGTCAGACACTTATAATAACACTCCTGTCGGTGCACTTTTAGCGGACGTACATTGAAGGTGCGCAATTGCCCGGGAGGATTACATTGTCGCTCAATACTGGACCAATTTCATAAAAAGTTTATGCCCATTAGACACAAACACACGGGAAAATAGGATCCTGGTTTCCCTTTTTAGTTATCATGAAATGCAGGCCTTGCTGGTCACTTAAAGGAGAAGTATTATGGGAGTTCACGTGAGGCAATCGGAGAGAGAGAGAGAGGATGATTCCCGCTGTAATGATCGTTTTATTTTTTCTTGATTTGTAGGACACAGAGGTGTATAAGAGCACGGTGAAGGAGGACATGATGCGCTGGCAGAACAGCTTACGGACTCATAGCTCAGCAGACTGGGTCATCATCGTCGTGGAGACCAACGATACTAAGAAGAAGAACAAGACCAACATCCTGCCTCGGTCGTCCATCGTGGACAAGATCCGCAGCGATTTTTGCAACAAGCAGAATGACAGGTGAGGACACGAACATGTTCTCACAGCAGGCAACATAAGCGAGACTATAAGAAACCATGTTGATTCAACTGTCCCTGAGAATATAAAGGTTATTCCCCTTTGGACGCAGGTGTGTGGTGCTGTCAGATCCTCTGAAGGACTCGTCTCGCTCTCAGGAATCTTGGAATTCTTTGCTGCTCAAGCTGCGAACTCTCCTGCTCATGTCCTTCACTAAGAACCTGGGGCGCTTTGAAGACGACATGCGAACGCTCCGAGAGAAACGCACCCAGCCTGGCTGGAGCTTCTGTGAATACTTCATGGTCCAGGTACATAGAAAACGTTAGGCGTGCGTCTGCACAGAAAGAGAACTAGAGGATGTGCCATGGCTGAAGCTGACTGAAACTGCAAACTTGCAAAGCCTCTTCACTTAAATTACAGATTTTATATTCACCGTTTCTGTATCTTTAAATACAGAAAATGACATTAAACCAATCTCAGAGTGACTTAACCCCGCCCTGTTTGCAGTTGTGGATTACAGTGCTTAAAGCCCCTTTCCCACTGGACAAAAAAACCCACCAACAACAACTTGTTATTGCACAAAGAATTAATCTGCTCTTCTTAAAGCTTCCAGACTCCATTGAAGGAAATAGTAATTTTTACCTTGTAAAGTACAATTCATGAGAGCCCGACAGAAACTACATAAAATGAAATCTGTTTAAAAAACCTGCCTATACGCACAATTTTTTGGGGAAAAGTACATAAGTGTCACAGTTCAGTTGAGTCTCATATGTCAGTGTGTGATGTGTGTGTGTGTGTGTGTGTGTGCAGGAGGAGCTGGCGTTTGTTTTTGAGATGCTGCAGCAGTTTGAAGATGCCTTGGTCCAGTATGATGAACTAGATGCTCTTTTTACCCAATATGTCCTTAACTTTGGAGCTGGGGGTAGGTAACCAATGGTTGGCTTCAATACAGCAAGCACAAATTAAGATGAGCATTTTGTGTTTCCAAGATCAAAGGTCCATTCTGGTTTTGTTTTTTGTCTGACACGTGTGCTTCGATCCACAGATACAGCCAACTGGCTCGGCTCATTCTGTGCCCCAGTGCGCAGCTGGAGCGGCCTGCTGCTTCGGCGACCCATCGACATGGAGAAGAGGGACGGGATCCAGCGCGGGGAGGCCAGCCTGTTGGATCTGAGGAGCTACCTGTTCTCCCGCCAGTGCACCTTACTCATCTTCCTGCTGAGGCCCTGGGAGGTCACTCAGAGAGCCCTGGAGCTGCTGCACAACTGCGTACAGGAGCTACGCCTACTGGAGGTAAACAGACATGTTTTTATCATGTATTTATACTGTAATCAACATGTACTTTATAAGCTCTTCAGACTCTGTAGCCAATTATAGAAAAAGCAAAACATTTATACTTCATATTTAAAAATATGGACAGCTCTACATCCTAAATGAATCATATTTCACAGAAGCTAAACAAGTTCATCTCACTGGCAACATGAAATGTTCATTTAGGGAATGTGTAGACCTCACTAGACCACAGATTAGGGGTTACCCACAAGCATCATAATCCATATTGTGATGGATGGACAACAAAGCTACGTTGAAAACCTAAACATTGTCATTCATCATAATGCCGTGCGTTGTTGTTCAGGTGTCGGTGCTGGAGGGGGCACTTGACTGCTGGGTGTTTCTCAGCTGCTTGGAGGTCCTGCACAGGATCGAGGGCTGTTGTGATCAGGCCCAGTTAGCTGCAAACTGCTCCCATACTGTTGGGCTCTGGGCGTACGCGACTGACAAGGTAACAAAACGTACTGAATCCTGTAGCTTTTGCTTTGATCACGTGTGTATATGTGTCAAAGCAAGCAGTCAATAAATAAATACAATTCTTTATTCTTGTTCCTTTTGGCGTTCTCCAGCTGAAGTCCCTGGGGGAACTGTGTGGCCTGGTGTCAGAGAAGGGACCCACGTCTGAGGACCTGAACAGGACTGTGGATCTGCTGGCCGGACTGGGGGATGAGAGGCCTGAGACTGGTGAGTTTCCAGACTCTGCTGTGAAAAGTCCCACTGGGGGGCAATGAGAAGCTAATTTCAAGTTTACAGGCGTCCCGACCACTCGCATTGATGAAGTCATGGATTTAGATTTTCACAGAACAGTTGGGCATCTTTGTTTGGTCGTCTTGTTTGTTGCCTGTAGCTTTTGCAATGTGACCGGCCAGCTGTTTCAGGACTGACTGGATGTCTCACGAGCCTGGTTTGATCTGTGATTAGTGCAGCTTCTCTTCATTGTTTGCCTCTTCTTTTTATTTTCTTTGAAAATACCAGTCTAGCAAAACTTGGAAGAACCAGTTCAAAGTTTTTACCCGACATATACAGTACGTGTAATGTTTTAAAAAATGTTTTGGATTACACATAGAGTGTATAGGAGTGTAAGGAAATGTACACGTTTCAGCTTTCAACTGCAGACGTAAAGCAACGTCTCTGTTAGTCTAAGTTGTCACAAGTTATTTGAAGTCTGCTTGGTGAGTTACGGCCTCCATGGTTGGAATTTGCTTTTCACTGACAGAAGTGCGAGTCATTTTGATTTAAGGTGTAATGGAAATTCTCTTATTTGAAAGACAATGAATAAACTTCCTGTTCCTTGTTGTAACTGTGTCTTCCTCTACAGTCAGCAGTTTGCAGAGCCCTTACAAAAAGCTGAAAGAAGCCTTGTCGTCTGTGGAAGCTTTTGAAAGGCACTATCTTGTAAGTCAATTTCTTGCTACAGCTTTGTGATTTATTTCAGTAGTTTGCAAAGCAGGAAGTTAACACACATTCTCTGATCTGTTCCAAAACTGAAAGTTTTTTTTTTCTCCCCCCTGATGTAACCTCCTTGAAACCTCAGTGGAAACAATTGATTATCTTTCGCCTCTCTTCTTCCCTTTCACCCTCTTTCCCCTCCTCCACCACCTTGTTGACCACGTATTGCATCAGGAACTCTCTCACGCTGCTATGGAGATGTACCGGGCCATCGACCGGCTGAGGTCTGCCAGACTGGTAGGAAAAAGCCTGGCTGAGTTCTACATGTAAGTTCCCGTTGGATACACATGTGACCCTCGCTCTTAAGCATCCACGCTGGTGTTTTCAGTTATTCTGGCGGATTGGGCATCTTCTCCAGAGCTGTCAATCAGTCGCTGCTCGCTAACACCCACACACACTCCTGAGGAAATGTCTAATCTCGCAGAATAATTGAAAACACTGATGTGTTACGATGGGTGTGACGGGTTTAAAAATGAAAGTGCATTGCATTTACTACAGTCATCAGGCAGTGACGGGTTTCTTCTTGCTGTGTTAAGACATGTTGCAGATTGAAGTGGGTTGAAAGAGTAATCAGAACCCTTAACACAAACGCGTGAGGTCTCACAGCATACGGTAAAGAAAACAAAACGGGGCCTGCTATTGGCCGATCTTTGTTAGATACAGATCATACCATCAGCAAAACAGAAGCATAGTTCAATAATCTGTGTTCACAGCAGATGTCGGCCTTTAAATATATTTTGATTAGCAAAATAATACCTTTTTAAAAAAAGAGTAAAGTTTAAGATTTGTTTATGCCAAGTGACGGTACAGTCTCATACTGTACGATATAGATAATACCTTTACTTTGGTCTTTAAATGAGAGTTTATTTCACTTCTAAGTGGCATTAAAATGTTTGTGGACAAGCCAACATCCTGTCAGGGATCTATGTGCCTTTCTGTAGATACTGTACGTAAAGCAATGTGATGTGTGTGTTTATTAGGAAGAAGGGGGACCCTGAGAAGGCAGAGACCTTCTTACAGGAAGCTCTGAAGTCGTACGTGTCAGAGGGATGGAGCCTCCCTGTCACTCACACCAGGAAACAGATTGCCGAGTGTCAGAAACTGCTGGGCAGAACTGAAGAGTATCCTTCCAAACACGTACGCCAAGAATAGCCATGAGACCAATCAACGGCCAAATATGTCAATTTTACAGTAGAGCCAAAGTTGAACTGTAAGTGGAGATATCTGTCGGGGTTTAGTGGCATATAAAGCTGTTTTAAATTGTATAAACTGTTTAAATAGTGCTTTAATTTAGAGAAGAAATCCAGTAATCAGCTTTGAGATTGTTCTGTCGTATTCTGGCCCATTGGGGAGTTAACAAAGGGTTCCTGCGTTCACCTGATAGACGTGTTGTTCTTGCACTAATTGCACTGTAGTGTTTGGTTTTCCTTTACAAGCCGCCGCAGCTACTTGCAAACCAGTGCCTTGTTGGCTGGTGATGTGAATCTGACCACGGAGGAGAGGGAGCACTTTTGTCAAGAAATTCTGACTTTTGCCGGCAAATCCGAAGATCAGTGTAAGTGATCATGTTCATTACAAGATTACAACACACAACAATGCTTTTAGACAACCTCAGTAGAAATTGCTCTCAACTTGTTTCACTACAGTTTATCCACTTCTAAATGATGTATAAATACAGTCTGAATGTGAGTTTTTCTTTAGCTCCAAGCTTGTCCATAGTTTTCTTCTCTCAGCATATGAATCATCACTTGCGTACCCATTCCTCAGCTGTAAACATCCACAGTGTTTGTCTTGTTGTCTTAAACAGCACAAATCTTCTACTTCAATAACACCAAATGTTGTTTTCTTCCTCCACAGCTCAAAAAGTGACTCTCAGCATGGGGGTTTTTTCTCAACTCACGCGGCTACAGTTCCTTCCAGCCACAGCCTCTGTGCACTCTGGAGCCGTCCTGCAGGTGGAGCTGACTATACGATGTTTGATGCCCGTGTCGGTGCACATGCAGCAACTAGCTGCTAGCATTCACTTTGACCTGGAGCGTGCAGGGACTAATGGAAGGTCTAAGGGAGCTCCGAGACAAACGAACCCAGGGACGGTGGAGTTTAACCAGAGCAGCACATCAGCAGGTCCCTCCTCCTCAGTTGGGCCTCCTTTAGAGCTGGAGGAGATTCAGGACAGGAGTCCTTCGGACAATTCTCTCTCCTCTACAGGAGTGGTGTGTAAAAACACTCATCTGGTCATGCGGCTTCACGACAGCAACTCGCCGCCGGACACGCCCAACTGCGTCAGCCCTCCTGCCGTTACCATAAAGGAAGGAGGACAGATGCTGAAGGTGCAGGATGTAACGTTAGAGCCGGGGAATAACAGAATCATATTCACCGCACCAGTAAGAGACACTTTGCTGCTGCCGTTAAATGAAAAAACAATGACATCATTAACTATGTGTTGTGTATCTGTTGATTAAATTGATTTAGTGTTCACTCTATAAAACCTTTTAATCTCTCACTCTTGTCTTCTCTCTGTAGAGTGGACAACCAGGTACTTACACATTGCGTCAGCTGTATGCCACCGTGGGTCAGGTGCAGTTTGTGCTGCCTCATATCTACCCATCGGTCCAGTATGAAGTCTATTCTCAGGAGCCCCAACTCACCGTCGAGCCTCTCACAGGTCTGATTCTTTTTTTAATGTAATATGAGCGCTTTGAAGTTTTGCTATCTGAGGTTATGGTATTGGTCACAGTTTTGTTTGCTTGTACAACAGAGAGTTCGAGTTCAGTTACCAAATCATGTCGTCCAGTCTCACCTGATGTGTGTGTGTGTGTGTGTGTGTGTGTGTGTGGCCGTTGCTCACTGTTGTTGTGTTTCTGCTGTCAGAGCCCCTGTTGGCAGGTTTGCCTCAGATGGTGAAGTTCACTCTGCTGACGGGCCACTACACCGTGAAGAAGGGAGACGCTCTGCAGCTCAGCAACACAGACACCATGCCCATCCTGCCCTCCACCAGCTGCTCCGCCCGCATCAGCAACCCCACAGCTGGTCAGTCCACAAGTTAAAGGGTTATTTTTGATTAAATGTAATCTGGTTTCTCCGCCTTTTATTTATGGTTTTATGTATGGCTGCAACTAACGAGCATTTTCATTCGTGGTCAATCAGCCGATTGTTTTCTCGATTAACCACTTAACGGGTGGATAGTTTTGCATTTTCAGAGAGGTTGTATCTTGCCCTGTGTTCCCTACAGTCCGCCATGATGGAGTTGTTACGCAACGCCACATGTCGTTAGAAAGCTTAGAATCTCACAATCAAACCCATAACTTTGAGCCAACTCGCCTATGAAGTGTCATCATAGTCCCGCAATCAATAATACTTAAAACAAAACACTTGTGTGTCATTGCAAAAGGTCTAATAGATCGTTTCCAGTAAAAATATATCCATCTTGAACATCGTCACATTGATAAAAGCTCATGAACAGCTGTTGCAGCTGCAGTTTTATCGTCATAACCTGAAGGAATGTTTCTTGTTTACGTAATACTTATACAATCAGGTTCCTGCAGAAACCAGGTGTTGGCGTGCCGATAAACACGCCGACTGACACGAGTGCGGAGTTCTCATGGCTTCCTTTTCTGTCCCCTTCCCGTGTTCAGAGTTGGTGGGTGAAAACGCTCTGTCCATCCAGTCGTCTGAGAAGGTGACCAGCATCAGCCTGCCCGCCACCCCTCCGTACCACACCCTGGAGTTCCAGCTGGAGGTTCTGTGCATCATCCCGTCCGGGTCCGACCGGCCCGCCAACGAGAGGCTGACCAACGGGGAGGTCCGCCACCGACCACGCAGCTACAGTCATCCTGACACGCCCATGACCGCCATCGACCAGAGGGTGAGGCCGCTCAAACAAACAAACACACTTTCAGAGTGTGAGATGAGCTACAACTGACGTGGGGGAAATACTGAGGGAGGGGGGTCACATTCGTTGGTGCAGCTCATTATGTCTTAAAGGCTAGATTATCGATAGATAATCCAGAGCTGTCACGATTATGGATTTAGGGATTAACGGATTGACAGAAAATGAATCTGCAACTATTTTGATAATGAATTGAAGTCATTTTTCAAGCAAAAGAAAAAGAAGATAATTCTCAAATGTCAGGATTTGCAGCTTTTCTTGATCCCACATTATAGTAAACTTAATATTTTGGCCTTTGGTGCTGTTGGATAGACCAAACAAGACGTTTGATTTGTTTTCAAAGATATCGTGATGGCCATTTTTCACTGTTTTCTAATGAACCAAACAATAAATCGCTTAATTGAGGAAAATAATCTGCAGATGAATCTGTAATTAGTTGGTTGCTCATTGTAATTGTGCTAATCAGCTGTTTGGTTACAAGATACTTAAAGAGATTTGATCGTAAAGTCTTGCTGGTGTTGTCCACAGATGTCTATCGACTGTCCTTGGTCGATCTACTCCACGCTGCTTGCCCTCACCTTCTACATCCCCTTCAAGACCAAACACTCTCTGCTTTCTGCTGGTAACAGGTGAGCCTCCATTCTCATGGCCATACCTGTATGTGTCACAAATAACAATAACATTCCCCGACTCGTTCGTACGCATGTCTGATCCGCGACCTTTGACCCTGGCCCCACAGGAAGTACATCCAGGTGTGTGTGCAGAACATGTCAGATGTGAACTTCACGCTGGAGGAAGTGAAGCTGACGGAGAAGCAGCACACATCACTGGAGCTGCAGTCCCTCAACACTAAAACTCAACAGGTGAGCAGAAGAAAACACGGTGGATCGGTAGATGGCTTCCTGTATACAACTTAAAAATAGTAATTATGAGAAAATATTAGAAATTAGAAGGATCGGTTCTTCTATGTGGGGATATATATGAAAATATATATTTCTTCAGTTTCAGCCTCCCATATAGAGGGAGCTGAGCCTAAAGATGAAGCTCTTGATTTACCAGTAGATGTCTTTTGTGAGTCGGTAGTGACAGAAATAATTAATTGTGTTTACAAGCAGCCGAAATGTGCTGAGCCGTTGGGAGAGGAGCTCACATATCAAGAGGAATGGATTTAAAGTTATATATTAATAACTTACAGAAACATTGCGTGCAATAGTCCACCTCCTCTTCTGTCTGTCTCTCCCTCTCTCACACACACACACACGCACGCACACACACACACACACACACACACACACACACACACTGCGAGCCGCGGCCCAAAATCTGCTTGTCTCTGTCCTTAGTCCTGACGATTGAGCTACTATAATGCAATAAGTTGGTGGTTTGCGGGTCGGGCGTTGCACATTGGCTCTTATAATGGGTCGGGTGGGTGTGGGTAATAAAACAACCCTAACCCTGACTAGTATCCGACAAATCTGTCAAAATGATCTACCCATTCTTACCGACAGAAACGGGAGAAATAGATTTTACAGTTTTACATTTGATTTATTTCTTCAGTTCAATTTTGGGTGCATCCACATCAGTGTGAACTCTGGCTGCTAATGAACACCAACCACTAATTAATATTCATGTCTGGTGTGTGTTTTTGTGCAGCTTGTGTGCAGTAAGCACAGTTTGTTCTGCCTGTGGGAGGTGAGGTGGAAGGACGACCTGCCCTCCTGTCTCCAGTGTGTCTTCTCTGCAAACTTCTCTCCGCTCAAACAAGACGTCTCTGCCTTCAAACCCTTCCACTACCAGTTCCAGCTCGAGAGAGTCACCGTAAGTCCATTTAAAAATGTACTTTGTTCCTTTGCCTTATGAGTGAAGCTGTAATCGTGTCAGTTGCTCAAATATCGATTTTAATAACTGAAAATGTTGCTAATATTGTATGAAGAGACTCAGGATGCTCTACTATGTTGTGAGGTTTTCTACATGATCTAAGCACTCGTTCCCCACCATGAATAACTGTTTGTTATTAACAGACGCTGTACAGTGTGAGAGCTGAGATCTTGCCTCCTGCTGGTGAGCAGAACTGTCGCTCCGGTTTCCTCTGCGGGCTGGAGGTTTGTATAACACGACTGACTGAACCTGCAGAGGGAGAGATGGCAGAGGACAGCAAGACTGACACTGATGGCCTCAAAACCACCAAACTCATGTATGAAGGTACGTGAGAGGAAGGGATTTATTAATCAGTCTATTAAGTCTTTTCTCAAAAAACATGGATATTTAAAATGTTTGAAATGTGAATACAAACATCAAAGTTAAGCTCTGTATGCACTGGTGTTTTTTGATACAAACTAAATGATTAAATAAAAACGTTCTGAAATTTAATCATTATCCTTTTTTTTTTTTTATTAAAATCAAATACTCAAATGACCATTCCAAATATTCTCCAGAAATGTGCCAATAACCACATACTTTACCAGTATGAGCAACTATTTTATATATAAATAATCGGTTAGATGAAAGTAATAATTGATTTGTTAACCATTAAAGAAGATATTCATTTGTATGCAGACAAAAATGAAAGTAAAAAAATCTACACAAATATTCTAGGAGTACCGTAATTTTCGGACTATAAGCCGCACCTGACTATAAGCCGCAGACGCTAAATTGACTAATTTGTACATATATAAGCCGCACTGGGCTATAAGCCGCAGACGCTAAATTGACTGACGTGTATGTAGCCGGTCTGTAGCTGACACCACGATCGACTCTGCGTTGTGTTGTGTAGAACCAGGAAATAACGATGGAGAACTTCTGCCTGTTCAATCAGCATTTATTGTCTCTGACCGTTGGTGTTTTCCTTAATTTGTCCATAAATTACCGTTGAAACAGAAGAAACACATGGAAGTCATCATCATACGGTAACTCCACAGTCGGGGTTTTTGGACATGCACCCCTCTCTTCAGCGTATCCTTCTTTCCGTCTCCCGAAAAAGTGGCGCGAACCCCCAGAAAGTGCCGGTTTCAGGAGTATCAACATAAAAGCATATTTAACAAAATAAGACTCCTCGAAAAAAATTTTCCATAATGAGGGTGTCTCACACACTGCCTCGCTCTCGTAATGTCCGTCTGTCTCTCGTACCACTCGCTACTTTTGCGCGCTCTTTCCCTGCATCCGGTGGACTGTAACCTGTAAAATCCATAGATTTAGGAATTCCCCTAGTGGCCGTTAGCTGTAAAAATCCATAGATAAGCTGCACCGTTATATAAGCCGCAGGGTCGCAAAATGGGGAAAAAGTCGCGGCTTATAGTCCGGAAATTACGGTAGATATATTTGTATAAGTATGCATGTGTTCATATTTACATTTTTGTGTGTGTGTGTGTATGTGTGTGTGTGTGTGTCCACAGTGGCTGACAGCAGCAGTAACTGGGCGGTGTGCGGGAAGAGTTCAGGGATGGTGTCGATGCCTATGACGGCCAACGCCACCCACAAGGTGCAGATCGAGGTGATGCCTCTGTTTGCAGGACACCTGCCCTTCCCCAAGATCAAAGTGCTGAAGTACCTGCCTCACACTGCAGCAGTGGCCATTCAACCAGACCCTGGTAAGACCCCCCCCCCCCAGGACAACAATAATAAAAAGTAAAATCTGTCATTGTATCAAATGTTCTTTCTCATCCTGTGGACGCTCAGTAATTAGTTTGTTTCTTGCCATCTTCAGACAGCTGCGTGGAGAACGACAGTCTGTCCCTGCTGGACAAGGTGCTGGATGACCAGGGGGACACGGCAAGCATCCGCAGCCGTGGCAGCGTGCACTCCGTGGGCAGCGGTGACCAGCAGCAGAAGGGCGTGGCCATGCCGCGTCTGGAGCCCTTTAACCCGGGACAGGTGTTCAACCACAGCCACACACGGCAGGTGCTGGTGCTGCCCGCCGCCGACGACCACATCATGGAGGTCAACGCTACATGACCCTGGTGGCAAGAACGCCCGCCTCCTTCTTAAAGAACTGAACCCCGGCCCTGGATGGACTCTGCTGAGCTTTTGCTCTGGGGCAGATCGGGTCCGTGAGTCCCTGTCGTAGACCGCTGCAGGTTGCCGGCATGGACTCACCCCTAAGCATGAAACGTTCACATCACTGGAGACATTACGGACTTAGACGCAGTGAAGAGCCAATGACATCTGCTGATAAAATTTAAATAAAGATTTTTCTTTGCCATACTTTGTACATAGCTCATTGGATGGATTTATAGTTATAAATATATATATATATATATATATATATATATATATATATATATATGGACTGATCATTCAGATCGGCGCCTGTCCTGCTCCTTCAAACTGAAGAAAAACAGTCCTGATTGTCCCATGATGCACCAAAGCCCTAGATGTGTGTACGCCTCGATCAGCTTCTCAAGTACTGCAAGTTTGACTGAGTGTGTCCAGCTGTGAGTGCTGTTCCTGTTCCTCTCAAGCAGTCATCGTTTTTACAATTGAGACTTTTGCCTTCTATGATTACGTTCTAGTTGCTGAAATATTACAGAAGTCAAAACAGGGAGGGTTAGAGTTTAATGCATCTCTGGAGACGTATCCATTATCCTGTCAGACTCTTCTGTCCTGCGAATACAAGAAACAGAATCTTAGTTCTGGGACCGAACTACAAAGTATCAGTTTGATAATTGGCCCATAATGATCACGAGCCCAGCATTTAGACCGTTGTAACGTTGTCATGTGGAGTTGAGTTGCCTCTGGCATCCTTTTTTATTTTCTTAACAACGATGTAAAAAGAGTTTCAAATGGCTAAAATAGAAATTAAAAAAGGATTTAAATCAAATAATTGGCTTTGAACTATTTCCTGTAATGACGTTTTGTTTAGATAATGCATTATAACATCTAAAACTTAAAATATTCATGATGCACCATGTACATTATTATACTATATTCTGTATTCTAAACATCTATAAGTTTACAGAAAAGACAATAGTTGTACCTGCAGGACAGAAAAGGTTTCAGTGATTATGGACGTATCTTAAAAAAATGCAGTAAGATTTATTGAATAATTGTATTTGTTGTTCAACAAACTTATTTACTGAGGCTAACATCAGCTCAAAACTCTCAAATGTAAAACCATTGATGACGCGATAGTTTCAGGCGGAGTGTAGCGGTGTGTGTATCTGTTCAGCTGTAGTTGTGAGCGTGTGTGTGTGTGTGTGTGTGTGTGTGTGAGAGTGTGTGTGTGTGTGTGATCAGGTGAGATCAGCCAGTGCACATTATTGTCTATCTATTGTCTTACCTTTATCAGTGGATTGTTCATATACAGCGTGTGTATATTTATTCTGTGGGTGTGTGTGCGTCGCCAAATCCGTATCCGAGCTATGCACACATACTGTTAGGTGTTGAATAGATTAATGAAATAAGTCATTATTGGATTTATTCATTCATTTATTTCAGAGGATGAATGTCAGCTACTTCGTGCCCCCACCCCCCCCCCCCCCCCCCCCCCCCCTCTTCCTTCCCCCCCCCCCGGCGCACACACACACAGTGTAACTACAGCCTCCTGCTCTTCTTTGACCACTGTATATACTGATCTGTAAATAATGATTCAAATCAAAATCATCTTTGATTGCCAACTATATTAAAGAAAATCATTGGAACTGACTCTGTGGTTTTTATAACTTATAACTTTATTGTTTTAAGAACTACTACTAGTAATACCGGATGTCTTTACTGCCTCGGACATGCACAAATCCTTCCAACGACACTGTCTGAAAGGGAATGCTCACTTTTTGGTTGAACTATAAACAAAAATATTAGTCACTGCTTTAAACAAATACAATAGAGATGGACAAAAAGCAAAATACACACTGGCTCAGATGTTGGTGAGAGCTGTGTGGTTTATTCAGTTTGTAGAATTACAGTAAGGAAGAAGTTTCTGCTGGAGCAGTAAGTGCGGGCAGTCCTGTTCAATAATAACGAACCTTAATGTAAAAATGCAGGAAAGAAAGAGTTCAGGCCTGGCAGTGCATGTTTAGCCATGGTGGCTGTGTAGGCCTAATATTTGTTTGTTTTGAATGAAATTTGCACAAAAAAAAGCAAAGCACACACTGAACACATGCAAATGACTACTCTGCAGTGGTGTCTGCAAACTTGTGATTTCTTATACTACCACTGGGGGGAGCCAAAGTCTAATTTTCCTGTTTACTTTCTTTATGTCTGAAACCACGGGTCTTCAACAGCGGGTACGCGACCCCTATGTGGTCCTCAGTTACTGCAGTGGGGTTGAATGGTTTTAATTAATTAGTCAATCAATTTAGAGATGAAATGCAATTGAAAAAGAGGAGAGAAATAAACAGTTTTATGGGTAATCTGAGTAATCAGAATAAGAAACATTTTATTGATCCCCGGGGGGACATTGGGTTGCATTACAGTGGCTCCATTCATTCATTCCATTTTCTCATAAAATAAAAATAAATAGCCTATATATTAACATAGAGAAGTTAAGGTAAACATTTTGATATTGTACCACAACATATAACAAAAAAATATATTGTAAAAAACAAACGGGACCATATATCTGTATAAATACTTCTTTCAACATTTTAAAATTGATTTTTTAAATTGAATTCACTCTATTAGGCATATATACCAAGACCTCAGCAGACAAAGCAGCACTTTTAATATTATTTATTTATATCAAAATAATTTATTATTTAATCGTTTTCATCAGTTAAACTATTTTAAGTTTTTATTTTATTTAAGGTAACTCACATTTATATAGTGCAAAGATACAGACTCCCCATGAATGGAAGAGAAACGTTGGCATAAAAAACAATTTACAAAAACATAATTCATGTTGAAATAGATCAACTCCAAGTCCAGTTTTTGCAGACTTCTTTCTGTATTTGGGGTCAGAAATGTCCATTTATTGATTCCTGAGTAGGTACCTAACCTGAGAGGAGTCTCTCTCTTCCCGCCCCCTGCCCTCACCTTATCACTGGCCTGTCTGCCCGCTTATAATTAGCATATGCTAATGATGCAGCTGCACACCGGGAGGTTTCACAGCTTAAAACAAACATACCGCTCTCTTGGAAGCAGCGTTCCAGGTGATGAACTTACAGAGCTGAGGCCATTCAAACATGAGGCCCAACGTGACTCGTCTGGTGCTGTTAGCGGTGTGTTTCCTCGGTGTGCGCGCGCTCTCACACGTGGAGGAGATGAAGAGCCAGGAGCGGCTCTTCCTCAGCTCCCTGGGGCTCTCCGGCCGGCCTCGGCCCGCGGGGAGCCACCAGTCCCGGCGCTACGTCCCCTCAGCGCTCTGGAAGATGTTCCGGAGGTCAGAGAACACGCAGGCCCGGGAGAGCGACCCCTGCACGGTGTCAGAGTACGGAGTCCGCGGGAACATCATCCGGTACGTTCAAGACCAAGGTAAGCTAGTGTGTAATGTTGAGACGTAAAGAACCAATGTGCTCATAAACAAGCAATTAGACAAGCTGGCATGTGAAGTGCCTCGAAACCTCTAATTAATTCAATGCAGAAATCTAATATTTTGTATAAATTATGCATTTAGGATCCAGTTCTTAAAATATGCACACCTCATCTTTGAATAGCACATGGAATTTATTTAGATTAAAATCAGACTAATCAGAAAAAATAAACTTGTTTTGTGGAGTTGTGTTTGACTCTTATATGTATTGCATAGCACTAATATTCCTTTCCATTTGGCCAATAACCTCCAACGTTTTTTTTCAGGCTGTAGCACAAATGGAGAAACAAATTTAAAATCAATTTTGTTTTAATAATCATAAGATTTCTAACTGTAAAATGTGTAATTGCCCCTGTAGTGGCCAAAGAAGGTGCTTCTTCACGCTATTCGTGTGAAAATCATGACACATCTTTGTTGTTTAAAAAAAAAAAAAAAAAAAAGCAGTTTCAGCTGAACTGAAGATTTGCACACAGGTATATGCGAGAGGGAAATAATACACATTATTTATTGATCAAAGTGTTATTCAGTAAAGCAAATTATTTCAGCTTTCAATATTTATTTTAAGAAAGCCTTGTTATTTTAAGGTAATGCAAATGTGTACGAGTAAAAAAAACTACTAAAAAGCGTGAGTACAATCACATTGTGTGTTTGAGAGCGAAGTAATTGGTCATGACGCATTATTCTTCTCCATGATTTAGGTTATCATGCAGCCCATCTCCACTTATAAACCCCTGCTGTTAAAATGCTCCTCTCCCCGCTGATGTTTTTGCAGGCAGGCTGGTGTCTGGCTGGAGCAGCAGCTGTCAGGCCTGTCTGGAGAAGCAGCTTTTCTTCAACATGTCCGTCCTGCAGCCTGTGGAGCTGCTGTCTCTGGCTCAGCTGGAAATCAAGTTCCACTGGAAGCCCTTCAGATCTGCAGAGCTCCTGCAGGGGCCTCGAACCCTCAGCGTGTCTCTGTATAAAGTGATTCGAGCCACGCTGAGGGGAGCCAATCCCCAGGCCAACCGCAGACTCCTGCTGTCCCAGTCCATCCAGCTGCAGCCTGAGTCCTCCTCCATCACAATGGACCTCACCTCGCTGGCAGAGAGCTGGCGCAAACCGGGACGCAACTACGGTTTGGTTTTGGAGCTCCTGCCTCTCAGCGTAGATGCAAACGAGCTTCTTCCTTTTCACCCCGGGAATTCCCTCCCTCTGGAACCGGCCTTCACCCTGCCGCTGATCCAGGCCTCGCTGGTGGCCGTGTCCCTCAACCCCCACCAGTGTCGCTCCAGACAGAGAAGAAGCGCCATCCACCTCCCAGTGACACTCAGCAACGTGTGCAAGGCCCGCCGCCTCTACATTGACTTTAAGGACGTGGGCTGGCAGGACTGGATCATCGCTCCGCAGGGCTACATGGCCAACTACTGCCATGGCGAGTGCCCGTTCCCGCTCAGTGAGAGTCTGAACGGCACCAACCACGCCATCCTGCAGACCCTGGTGCACTCCCTGGACCCGAATGGCACGCCACAACCCTGCTGCGTCCCCATCCGCCTCTCCCCAATCTCCATGCTGTACTACGACAACAATGACAACGTGGTGCTTCGACATTACCAGGACATGGTGGTGGATGAATGCGGGTGTCGATGAGGTCTGTGGACATTTCTGACAATCAAACCTCCACCAGTTCTTTTTTTAAGCTTCTTGGTCTCAACTTCTTAATGGGACTTAATGCTGTTTTGTTTGTTTGTTAAAGTTTCAATGTACAATGTTCTTTGCAGTCAATGGATTTTAAAGAATTTTTAACATTTGTATTTGTTCTCATAGAAATTTAGACTTATCTCTTAATAAGACTGCTGATGTTAATAAAAATTGCACTAAAGCCACACTGGAGGACTGGATTTGAAAGACAAAATCACTCATTTTGGTGCAGCTTTCTTTACTAATCCTCACTATAGATCATGGGTCTGAAAATGAAATGACCTGGGGGCCGCTGGCCAGGTTCTCCTCTACTGTCGGACCCCTCAAAGGCTTGGTGGAAAATAATCAATTTTTATTCTGCTTTTGAGCAGCAATCCAGCTGCCTTTACATGGTTTGTGCTTTATTTAATGAAAGACTTTGTCCTGTGTTTTTTGTCTCGAGGAAGATTGCCTATCATCTTTTTGAGTTTATATTTTTAGGATTCTTCCCCCGACAAAAATGTGACTCTTGTGAGACTGAAATGTCGAGTTTTATCATAATGTTATCCAGAATAGTTTCAGGCCTTATCTAAAACTCCTCTCCCTTGTCCCTAGACAGAATAAAAGACATTAGGTCCGGTAGTTTAAAATCTCACATTTGAGAAGCTGAAAGCCCAAAGACTGTTTGGGATTCCTGCTTGATAAAGCCCTTAAGTAGTTTCTGTTGATCTACTTATCGATAAAGCAATTTCTCAAATGGCCTGAAGATCCAACTTTCATCTTCTTGGGAAAACTATTAAATAGTATTACTTTTAAGACTATCCAAATACTTAAAATATTCCTCATGCAATCACATTCATCTTGGCATATTTTTTATGTAATCACTGCTTACTGTGGATTGTTGCATACATGTAAAAAAATCAATATTGATAGAAACATTCACATCAGTGAAAACTCAGGAAGTGTCGGCGTCTACGCGTCACCAGCGTGTTCCTGTGGGTTCACTGACGGACACCAGCAACTCTTTTATCTACTAAAGAAGAAATTAACTCTTATCTCACCGTCCTGCCTGATAACACCCCCCCACCACCCTAACCACCGAACCAGACGGACCACTGGGGTTGTCATGACGACGACCGGTCGCCACAGCAACCGGGAGAGGCAGTCTGGTTGTAATTATTGAGAGAGACGGAGAGTTTGGGGTCAGTGAAGGAGGAGATGAGAAGAGACCCAGAAGTTTCCCCTCACGTTACCAATACATTTCTGTTAATGTAAAAAAAAATGTTTTCTTTTTTTACGACTGTCTTTCTTCATTATTGATAATTACTGTTATTGAACTTTATTCACTAAAACATTAACTTTAGATTTTTTACTTTGGAAAAAATCTGTTTACACACTCTCAGTACTGAATCATATTATTCTGCATGTACCAAATCATAAATATTCAAACCCAAGACAGGTTTTTATCGCTACAACTCTGTCACATGGATCTTGAGTAGACGTTTAGATTAAAGTTCTGTGTTTGAACAGTGCCTGCCCCTACATCGCATTTGGGAAAGTGCTTCCACCCACAGGTAGTGAAGCGTTAAGGAGGTTGAATGAAGTGTTATCTGATGCACACCTTGTAGACAGGTGCCGAAGAAATCATGCAAAATAAAGTTTGGAAAATGGAATGTTTGAGAATACGACTTGGTGCTGACAGTGTAAAGGAAGAATGATCCAAATCTGGGTAGCAGAGGCCGAGATACATTTTAGTCCCTAGTGTTTGAGTCTAAAAACAATGAATCCCACACTTCCCATAATGCAACTTCATGTGTACGAGCAGTGGAGTGCCCCTTTAAGCACGGGTTTGCATGTGAAAATGACATAATTGTTTGAACAGCATTTAAATTGCAATATTTCAGTGTGTAGTTTAGACGTACCTCACTCTGAAATATAATTATCTAAATTGCTTTTTTTTACTCTAGTATTAGTGTGATTAAAATCATGTGACTGTCATTTTATTGCATTTTTAATACTTTATTTAACTAGGAAAATGTGGGATATTTGTCGAGCTGGGAGTACAACCAGTTGTCTTGCGCTCGTCACGCTCTAAAAGCAATCCAAACATCTGTCATTTCCACAAGACATTTGATCTGAAAGCAGTGAAGTATTAATTATTTTATTTTTAAAAACCCTTTCTTTATCCATTCCTTTTTAATCGCTCTCCCAGTTTCTGTAATCACACTGTTCTTCTGTGTAACAACTGAACTGAAACAGGAGTTGAATGAAAGAGAGAGTGGAGCAGCAGAGACGGAGACAGGAAAAGGAAGAAGCCTTAGGCTGTTCAACAGTATTCTGCTGTCAAAGACAAAGTCATTTCCACTTTACCCTCTGGGGCCCACAATACACACTCTATCTCTAACAGTCAGACTCACAGAAGTGTTTTTTCTTCCTGTCTCGAAAAACTCGCTCTCTCTCCTCGTCCCAAATGAATCTTCACTCGGTTACAGACGGGCCACGGAGTTAAATTATCTTTAAGCTTTACGTCGTCGGTGGTTAAGCCTGGGGACGCCCTGAGCTCCTTCAGGACTCTCGGAAAAAAAAGATGGTTCAAATCTTTTGTTGCTGGGTCGGTGACAAAGGGTGCAAGTCTGTTTTTAGCCATGCTAGCAGCGTGGAGCTATGGTCCCAACAACTGCTGGATGCACAGCTACAAAATGTGGCAGGATGACAGGATGAACTGTAATAACTTCCTTGATCCCTCAACATTTCATCTCAACTCTTCAGGTCAACATGTTTTTGACCAAAATACCTGCAAACTAAATGACTTCCCCATCAGCCTCATCTGTAAGATGTTGAACACTACATCTGATAAATATCAACATGTTAGCATGTTGACTTTAGCATTTCAACTCAAAGCACTGCTGAAATGATTCCAGTGATTCAAATATGAATGCATTGTGGTCTAACAAGCAGCCTTCTGACTTGTTACATACAGCTCACAAAGCTAAGAGCTAGTTGGGAATGAGGTGATTAGGAAGTCTAACGAAATGTAGCATTACCACTTAGCACACAAACACATGTTCTGTTCATACCTGTTAACCACAAATATCACAAATGATACATAAACACACACTTTTTATAAATCTGAGTCACGACCACAGTTATTGAACACAATGGCTAAAAGCTTTCTTCCTGTCATCCTTCCTCTGCAGTTTCTCCCACACGTGTACAGTCAATGAGAAATGAATAATCAATACCAGTCAAGATGGAGCCTGTGGTGCCAGCATGACTCAGCCATCCTGACTGGATGTGGCTTCTTCCGTCTGTCCGTCTGTATGTCTGTCTTCAGTTCCTTCTATCCTTGACTGTTTTCAAGGGAAGTGAAATGTGAATGTTACAGCTTACAATTATGGTTTTAGACAATAGTAAGCTTCCAACTTTGTGGAAACAGTTTGGGGAATGCCTGATGCGGATTGGCCTGCGCAAAGTCCTGACCTCAACCTCATCTGACACCTCTGGGATGAAGTGGAACACTGACTGAGAGCCAGATCACCCAACATCAGTGCTGGGATCAAACCTCTGCTGCCGGGTTTAGAAATCTGGTGAAAACCCTGAAACCAGAAGATTGGAGTCTGATATAGCAGCAGATTAGTGGCCAAGGTTCAGTACTAACATATGAGCGTGAAGTTCAATTGTCTGCATACGTTTGGCCATATCGTGCAGTTTCTGACTCGTCTTCTTAATTGTTATTTGGGTCAAAAAATGGAGATGCTGAACAGCATTTTAGAAATGACAATATCCAAGAGATTGTGAGCAAAAAGTCTTTAGTGGAAGGCTTAACATTTATTAAAGCAGTCATACAAAGAAGAAACCAGAAAACAATGGCGGTAAGTAACCACTGTACTGTGAATTCTGAGATGCTTGTGCTTTTACTGTTAATATTTCCATTTTAAGTGACATTTTATTTTAACTTCAAACCATTTCAGAGGAGGAAATTGCATTTTCAATTTAACAACATTATTCTGAAAGCTACTCATAGTTTAGTAAAGGATCTAAATACTCCTGACAATGAGAGACAATGTTCTTCTATCAACCAGCAGGGGGCAATGTGGCTTCAGCTCAAAGTCCAGAGCTGACTGGTGTGTGTGTGTGTGTGTGTGTGTGTGTGTGTGTGTGTGTGTGTGTGTGTGTGTGTGTGTGTGTGTGTGTGTGTGTGTGTGTGTCAATAATCCCAACATGAGGTAGCTGGTTAGCAGTGGGTAGGTGTGCTGAGCAGACCACTGCAGAGCCCATCAGTAATGAATCCTAGTCTGGATCAGATGTGTTTGTGTGTTTGTAATAATACAGATCTCCCTTGTTATTCCCACTTGTCTTGTGTCTTCCATGTCCCCGGTTTGCCTTTCTTTGTGAACATGTGTGTGCTTCTGTGTGTGTTTTTGTCTCTCATTCCTATTCTGCCACTCACACCTGGACCCTACCTACACCTGCACACCTGCCTGCAATTGACTCACCTCACCTGCATATCAACCCCGGCTTTTCTCCCACTCGTCTCAGCTACAGTGAGAGTCCTACAGTTAAGGCCTCTTTGAAAGTCTAGTTAACCTGTGATCTTTATTCGTGTTTTCAAGCCTTTCAAGCACCATCTTCCCTCTGCCTCATTTGATCCGACTATAAACCTTCTTACCTTCACCTACCTCTGGTCAGTGTTCCCACCTAACTGCATCGTAACAGGCATATTTTTAGTAAAAAAATCATAATGACTGGTAATATTAGTCAAATCCCCAAATCCCAATGTAGAATATGGTGTGTCGGTGTTGCTTACAGCTGCCACTAGATCACATATTACAGCACCTTTAATGTGAGTAGATGATCATATGAGTGGCAAAGATGACAGCGAGGCACTTGCTCTCTCTCAAACACACACAGACTCATCGTTCCATTGACCTCCATAGTGAGTACAGTAATACCCCGTCTGATAGGACAAGCACTCTGACTAATGTTCTGTCACCACACACACACACACACACACACACACACACACACACACACACACACACACACACACACACACACACACACACACACAAACACACACTTCTTGGCTCCCATATTTCTAATCCCTTTACAGTGTGTGTCACACCGACATGCATTTGGCACACATTCTATCACCTAATCAATGATAATGGAATCACTGTGTATCCTGCCCGGTAACACAAGCCTCTGAGTCATTAACATGCTAACATACACTTTCGGTCACACACATACATATGTTTGCATGTCGGAACATGTATGTACAATCAACAGCACACAATCAGATGTTACACAGTAGATCACTGTGCCGCCAAAATCCCAAAAGGGTTAGATAATATATATGTTATTTTATATTTTATATTTTTATTAGTATTAATTTATGTAAAAGGGGTCATTTGTGTTGATGGACACTTTACTGCCTTTATTTCGCTAACATCAGGCCGTGGTTTTCAGCAAAGAAGGCTGATAAAGTTAGCTACTAGCTGTTGAAGAAAGCAGAATAGCTACAGATACAGATACAGATATATTTATCAAGAGTTGGTGGAGACCAAAACAGAGATAAAAGCAGTGATAATATGTACTTACATTCATCAGGTGCACAGAAACACGACTTAAAACTAATGCTAATGTTGCTCCGTGTCTGCTGGATGTGTACTGTTTGCTAACAAATTAACATGCTAACTAGTCCATAGCTTTTTTCTGGGAGATGAGCGTTCAGATTTGAAATGACAGTTAAAGCATTGTTACTGACTGAAACTGATATGTGGTCATAGCTTTGGGAAGAACCACAGAGAATTTTGTATTCGCCTCCAGCCACACATCCCTCATCCACGTTGTTGTATCAGGAAGTGGTGAAGAATAAAGACCTTAATAAATCCAGCTGTCTATGGCTCTGTCTCACTGCCATTCACAACGGCAACACGTTGTGCCTAAATCAATCAATTTCAATGGAATCACCACGATGAGTGGATTTGCTCAAGATGGTGAAGAAGCTTGCGCTGCGCATTCAACTTCGGTGAACATTATGATAACATCTTTTGCATCAAACTGTCTTGACAGTGCTGACCTTTGAGGGCAGTGAGAGAACCTGGGGGGTATAAAACGAAGACAGCTGTATCATAGCTTCGTTGTACAACAGTTTATCACGAAGCTTCCAGCCTATTTTCCGAGGACGCATGAATGAATATAACTTTGTCTCTTTCTGGTATGACTGTGCAATCTGCTGTGCATCAACAACACTTAAGGAAATGCATAAAAGGTCTTCCTGAGTCCCAAATCGTGGACCTGGTCAGAATGGAGCCCAAGGAAAAGCTTCCCATAACCTGACATACAAACATTGACGTTTTTCAAAAAACACACTTGATTCAAAAGACATCTGGCAGCAACATTAGGATCAATGAATGCACTGCTGCAGTTGAAAAGAGCAGCAATACATATCATTTTACCTGCGAGTCACAAAGCACACTGGATCCTATCTGATCTGATTAGACTGAATATTGTGACGACTCCTCCTGCTTCCCTGCTCTGCTTCAGCGGAGGTCGTCAGTGAGAGCAGGTTCACCTGAGCTGCTCGGCTTGGAAACCTTTAAAAGCTGACCTGCTCAGTCCTGCTCTGCGTCAGCTCCAGCACGGTTCCCTTTGTGGGTTTGTTTTTCTTTCTTAGTTTTCAGCGTGCAACATTCTTCACTCATCATCTTCACTCGTCTTTAATAGTTTTCTCCATCCCTCAGTGAGAGTAGCTCCCAGCAGCTTTGTGAAAGGGTCTTAAGAAGAAAAACTCTTAGCTCAGAACTTTTTGGTGCCATTTAGAAGAACTCCTGGTGGTAAAATAAAATACTCTGCGAATACGGCCTCTGGATGTCAGCGTGAGTTGTGGCCGGCGGTGTGCTGTAATGAGGTGACAGCAGGTTCCACCAACACACGCTTTAACATCTCACCTGGACACACACACACACACAGAGGTGACACCATTACCCCTGACCCTACAGCCTGCATCTGTGTGTGTGTGTGTGTGTGTGTGTGTGTGTGTGTGTGTGTGTGTGTGTGTGTGTGTGTGTGTATTTGCAGTGGGAGGGACCGTGGCAGTTGGAGTATATAATTACAAAACATTCGGCTGAGCTGCTGCTTCACGCTGATTCAGTTCAACACATTCACATCAATTCCTACACAAATATGATTTTAACGAGCATGTAATAACAGTGTCAGACAGTCCGACACAGGTCACCGACCCTCTTCAGGTTAATGCGTCCCTTTGCCATATTTATGAAGAACGGTTTCAGTTCAGTGAGACAGCTCCATGACAGGAAGTGTGAAATTTGTCTTGACTTCCATTTATATAATTGCTGGAGGATGAATGAACTCAGTTAATCTACTGTTGCTTTGGAATAATTGTGCGACTCAGTGAAGGAAGCCACCTAGCTTTTTGGTTAACTTGTAGAAACTAAATGAGGATTATGTAGTATACTGCTTATAGTATACTCAAAATATTTTGTGCTTCTCCGATTCTGCAGGAGACAAAGGTAAAACACTAGTCGGGTTTCCATCCACATGTAACGCAAATTTCAAACAAATCTCCCCAACAAATCTGCATAAGAAAATACAAATGAGTTTCCATCTACTTTGGGTGCCTTGAAATAAACAGTTGGTGACGTGTTCATTCTTTAGTCAGCTACAAACACACACCCCTGAACCAATGACATCACTCTGCTAGCTGCTATACCCAAGTTGGTTCAACCATGACAGCTTGTCTGCAGCCACATGTGATAGGATGATTCATTCTTATATCATTTGCTTGTCTGGAAGGTAACTATATTTAATAAAATATTATACTTCATGTAGCTACATCATGGTTTATTCGCTAATGCTGGACTGAGACTAAAGGAGTTTCTTTTTAAATGGAGTTGCACCGCGCACATGAGGACAAACTTCACAGATGTTCTTCTCTCTAATCTCAAACACGCAGACGCCTCAGGATATTATTAAGATTACCCTGCCAGAGGGAGCGCCCCCTCACGGGATCTCATGGGGAAGTAGATGTAAACAAAATGGAGACGGACGTGACGCAAAAACTTGCTTTACGAGTTTGGATGAGAAAATGGTTGAGGACACGAGGTCAACACGGGTTGTGTATTTTGTAGCAGAAACTGGAGGTGAGATTTTAACTGTCAGTTTACAGTTTCTGTCAACTGTAGTATGTTAGCTAACGTTACCGTCAGCTGCTCCTTGTTGTCTCTCTTATTGGCTATCGTGGTTGCGCTCTGAAAGTAATGATACGATCATCCACATTTTTTATGTTTGTAATTAATCAGAGTGGAAACAGTTCGGGAGGTTTAAGACTGGATCTGTAAACCCCTCACATTACTAGATTATCTTGGCTGTGCATCGTTACCGGTATCTAAACAGGGCTTAAGTCTGTTTCCTATTGCAGTTTGTCACATTTTGTTTTTATCGATACAACTTTTCCTCTTCATCCGAGTGGAAAAACCTTTTAGTGATGATTTCTGGTGATCACACGTCAATTTTTGCTGCATACAGTTTTAAATGTGGATGAATTCAACTGTATCCAGCAGCCATAGACTCCCATTCATTCTGATACCACATTATAATTAATAAGCAGACTCTTGAAATGTGTTTGGGTTGCGTCGTCCATCACAGTGATCATCAAGTCTACATACTTAAAATTACAGACTTTTCAAATCAATGATAACAACAACAATTTAAATCAATATCAATACAAAGCAATGGCTGCTGAAAGATCCAAAACACAACAGCGTGGTTTACAAAATGCTGATTAGCCATAATGTATGCGAATAGGCTACATGTGATTTTAGTAAATGGGCTAAAACATGCAAATATCACTGTTGGTACTTAACATTTTGGGGGGCTCAGCATGACAAATGTATTTAACATATTTTGGACTCTAATCACTGGAACAAGGTGCAAGATCACACACACATGTGCTCCGGACTGGATTAAAATCAGTGATCAGCACATGCGATATTAAATCACAACCTCCCCTAGAGAAATAAATCCTGTCTGAATGAGGCCTTAGTCTGTCTGAGTCTGAGGTGATGGTGGGGAGTTGCTGCCGGGAAACCTTTTCAGATCTTCACACGCACACATGCACACACACACACACACACACACACACACACACACACACACACACACACACACACACACACACACACACACACACACACTCACACACACAACCTGGACCAGAGAGACAACAGATATAGAGGACAGGAAGACCTTTATATAGATCTGGTAGTGGTTGAACTTTGTGTGTGTGTGTGTGTGTGTGTGTGTGTGTGTGTGTGTGTGTGCGTGTGCGTGCGTTGGTGAACACACTGCTTCATTGTTCCCCCCCCCCCCCCCTGTTGGGACTCTCAGACCAGCATGAGTAAGCACCAAGTCGGATTTACAGCATATTGATTAAATTAGCATTCGTTCCACAACCTGAATATTAACTCCTCCAACACACACACACACACACACACACATACACACACACACACACACACACACACACACACACACACACACACACACACACACACACACACACACACACACACACACAAGCTGGTAGGCGTACACACCAAGAAGTGATTAATTTCTCCTCAGAGAAAGAAAATTGACTCTACAGAAAAAACGTCTGTCATGAGGCGCGAGGTGTGTCTGGTTTGAAAAAAAAGTGAAAAATGGCAGCAGGCGATGATCACCTGTTCACTCCCAGAGGGAGAAAAGGGTGGATTTTTTTTCATCTTTTTATTTCTCCAGGGAATATTGACAAAGCTGATTTACAGAAACACCCTGCATCACATCTGTACAGGCGGCTGTCCAGTCTTCTTACGTGCACACACACAAATACATATATACGCTTACTATGACAGAAACAAGCTGCGTCGTACGCAGAGTAACACCAGAGCCCAGTGAACTGCAGTGGCAATTACGAAACAATTCAATTCATTTGTTGTACAAACACGACCAATTAGGCAGAAAAACAAAGAGCTACTGACCTGTTCTCTCGTCCTTTATTTCCTCTTTCCTGTACTCAATAAGCTCTCTGGTGAGAAATGCTCACATCAATATAAATGATTCTTTCACAACCCCGTAAGATACAGTTTTATGTATGAGTGTTACATATAATTAGTCTGACTCTCTGACAGTGTTCAATAAATAATTAATAGGGAATGCTAAGGAATATATGAGGTCCGGTGAGGAAGGCGATAGCTACCATCACGATGGTCTAAGCATTAAAGACAAATAAGAAACTACAAGCCTATCATTTTACACACAAGAGTATTTTGTTCAAATATTTATTTACCATGTAGAGGTAGGTTTTTACGAAATAAGTTTTTGAAGGGTGAAGCAGCTTCTGACCATATTTTTGCTGATATTGTGTGTTTTACAATTCAACGACTTTCATGCCCCCTTATACTTCTAATAAGTATATGATGTAAAGACTGATATGAATATTAACATATGCTGTACATGTGGCTGAAATAAAAGTATAACTTTCCATAAACAGTACTTAAAATGTAATCTTTACTACGCTCGCATACATAGTTGAAACCCTTGAAGCCATCTTGGTTAAACTACTGAAACAATCTCATTAACATTCATGAAATACCTTTATATACCAGCCGAGCAGGGAAATAATGATGTGCGCTAATGAGCCTTTAAGGATCATTTGCAAAACTTCCTTGTTTCCACTCTTTGTTCCCTTTTTTGTTGACGATTTATTTTCATTTACACATTTCCCATGTGTTGTTATTTATGATTTACATCCACAATTTTCCTGTCATTTTTTTTTTACCATAATTCTACAAAAGCTCAATTTCTAATGAGCCAATAAACCAATTAACTCTCGTCAAGACGCCAACCATTTAGTGGCTACTGATCTTCAAAGCAGCATTTTCTTTTGTTTTTGTCACTAACAAGCTGGAAACACAACAGAGATATATTGACACCTTATAAAGTTATAAAGGTGAATGTGTTCAAACAGTTGCCTGTTTACACGTCCACACTGAGCAACATTAGCATTCACTTAAAGTTGTTTTTCTATCCATCATCCACTCTCCTTTTAACTCCAGTATGGTCTCCACCACCTCCTGAGAAAACAACACATTGTTCCCCTTCGCTCGCTAACTGTGTCTGCCTGCTGTTTCATGAGTGCAGCTTTAAATATCGTTGCACATTCTTTCTTTCAATGCCAACATATTTTGTATCCCTCCACCACTCTCAACTCCACCTTTAAGCCAAAGAGGTTCCTCCTCTACTGTGCAGACCCCAAAGAAGGACCCTCTCCTCACGGGCCTGCGCGTTGTGGTGATGCTACATTTTAATGCATTCTAATTGCTAAAACTTTTATTGTCTAGTTATTGATTTGATTCTATTCCTATTAACTTTGAGTGAGATAGAGGACAGCCAACGTCATTGACAGGCAAAGAGAAGCCGAGGCGCACAGTGACATGAGACTCATACATTTTCTTGCCGAACGTGCCACATCTTGAAGCTCAGTTCCCACTTTTGTTAAACAATGGGATCATTTACACCGGTTGTTTTTCCTCCCTTCTACGAGGGTAACAGAATGCAACCCTTCACCGTGAATTATATCCCACAGTCACTCTGCGTGTTGAATGTGAACTGATGATTTAACTTCGCTGGCTGCACTGGAGGGACTAACACCACTGAGACTCGCACTTTATCCACATGCACAGCGGGTAGAAAACCTGTTCTCGCTTTCTTTTCTGGGATTGCTTGAAATTTCCCGAGACAACATGAAAGTTCAAGCAGTCTATCTTGAAATCCGTTATCCCTGCCCATCTGCTACTCATGGCAGATTTAAAGCAAACAATCAAACTGAACATGATTGTTTGTGAAACCTGTGCAGCCATATGCCACGGAGAAGCGGATGATTTCAGAGAACAGCAGTGCTTCAACCAGAGAGGGAGGGATTAATCAGATGTCTCACCTCGACTGAGATTCAAATGGTTCCACACTTTCGTCGGCGCTGGTAGATTGAAATCACTTATTTTGTTGTACTCATATTGAAATTTTGTTTTCTCCAATTGAGTTTCTTTGCCCTTTGACAAACCAGGGAATGCAGCAGCTCAACAGCGTGGACAGTAAGGTAAGACACATTCCAACTCATGGCCAAAGTGAAAGTAAATGTTCAGACTGAATGTGACTGCACATTTTAAATGTGGTGCGACTAGATATAAATTAAGTAGTAAGATGCAAGTGTACAGACACAGAATTGCTTCAGGTGTAGAAAATGATTGAACTTGCAAACCTCATTCAAAACCCCATGGATTACAGAAGCCCTAAACAGCCATATTAACCCCTTTTCCCCATCGTAACAGGCGCACTATTCATGTAATTATCTCAAAACAACAAATGTTGTTTTCCCGGAATAATGAGATATAGGTCTAAGCCTATTAAGTTTAATTTAGGAAACATTGTTTTCTTGTGATCTCCAATTAATTATGTGATTATCTCGTGAAGGTTTCCTTATTTTGAAATCTCCAGAAAATTATCAAGTTACTTCTGGAAAACAGCATTTATTATTTTGAGGAATTAACATAAATAAAACTAATAAAATTAAATTATTAAAACGGGAAAATAAAGGAAATACAATGTTTGAACCATGGCCTGTTAGGGCTTCTGTAGCAACACTAAAAACTAAAGATCCAGCCTGTGTGGTTTACTTCATATGTAAGGATGGTAGTTTATTAAGTTTATATTTATTTATAGCTGCCTTTAACAAACCCCATTTCCCATAAAGCACACACTTTGCAGAGTAAACGTCGCAGCTCGACAAAAGATGCGAGTCGAAGGGCCGCGGTGATGTCAGTCATGTCTGTAGTGACGGTAGCACAGAAGGTTTTATGCAGCACACATTACATCTAAAAAGTCTAAAAATATGACTTCAGAAAGAGAGCTTCGGTGAGTTCTATGGATATGAACGAAACTAAATTGAGATTATTTAAGTATCCACGCTTCTGCGCTTGTACATCTTCATGGGAGCTGTAGTTTTGTTCTGTGCTCACAAAGTAATCGTTTAACTTTGTTAAAACAACGAAGGTTTTTGTCTTCCACTCTCTTTACCCCCCCAAGTCGGTGTGTTCCATAATTGTAATGGATCAGACCGGCGCTTTTGGGGAAATCAAGAGAAAACTGCATTGAGAGGAAAATACTTGATGTGGAATGCAACCTTTCTCGTTTTACTGTCTGTTGTACACTGGCCAGCCTTTGTCCAGTAATACACTTGTACTGACTCAGCACTTTGATCAGAACTGATGACCAGAACTGTTGCTTGAGATGTATAAAGATTGTAACACCAGCTGTAAGCCAATAAGATAGAAGCATTTCCTAAAGTGGTATAAATCACACTCAGTGTCTGCAAGCTTTGTGTGTCTGTTGTTTAAACATTTATTTGCAGGGAGCATTAATTGAATTATCCTTCACATATTCAATATTATATATATTTTGACGTGTGTTTATCCTTATCCGAAGCAAAGAAAGGACAGAGGATGTTGTATGCTGTACAGATTGTAAAGCCCCTTGAGGCAGATTTGTGATATTTGGCCATATAAATAAAATGTACTTGACATATTCAACATATGCCTTTTTACTTTACTCGTATCTCATGTGCATGTTCAAACTGAATCTTTTTCCTCCTCCATTCACAGCTCTCCTCCAACCCTAACCCTGTAAGATGTGATATAATGCAGTTATCCCCATGGAGATGGACTCTGTCTGGACAATGTCATGCGTCTCTCTCTCTGTAGATTTGATTTCAGGCTTGAGAGCTGAAGCAGATGGACGACTCTTAAGCGCCTACACTGGAATATGAAAGGTCACATTCAAGTTCCTTTTAAAGAAACAGTATGAATGCTAAATGACAAGCTTACATAAACATCAGCTCAGCAGCTTTGTGTTACTAAAAAGTGTTTCAATAGAGGAGCATTATTTAAACAAGAAAGTAAAAAGGCAAAGGAAGTGACTCGTGCTTATCAAGTGTGGAGAAGAACAAAGAGCAGAAACCAGTAATGAACTCAAAACACAGCAAAGCTAATCCTGTCGGCTGCCGTCGCTGGATAATATAAGCAACCTTGTGAACTTTGATGTAGTTGAAAAGAGGGGCATTTATCTTTCTTTTGGTTGAGAATTAAAGCTTTAGGATGTTTTGTTAGATTTCATTTCTTGTTGCAGTTTTAATGAAAAATTATAATATTTTCAATCCTGTTTTTCATGCTGGCTTTGAGACACTACGCCATGAAATGTTATTTTAATAAGCTCAAAGGAATAAGCAATTCCCGAGCTGATGATAAGATTTGTAAGTGAAACTCAGCAGTATTTTTGTTTTGACTGAAAATACCTGTGGACCAATAGCAAACGCTTTGGAGCCAAGAGTATTCAGTATTAAAAAGTTCTTCTTCAGCAGAATAAAGATTAAAGACATTACGTAACTCCATGTTCTTACCTGCACTGTATTTAAGCAGATAAGCTAGTTAGTTGGCTCAACTGCTAGAAATATAGCGAGTTACTGTCTATAATTGCAACAACACACTAAAATGATCGGACCCTCGTGACATCCTGAAATTGATCTTCCTATCTAAAAAATTGAGCCATGAGGTCAGATGAAAACTGAAACATGTTGAAGAGCCAGCATCAATACTCTGTTTTTATGCCATTCCTTCCTTCAGAGATGTCACAAAGTCTTTCTCAGTCCCACTTTTCCCATTCTCCATCCATTCACCAGATGCCCTCAAACTTTGAATGAGTCACCCGAGTCTCTCGTTCACCTGCTCACCTGTTTTCCACTTTCCCTCGTCAGCCCTGCAGTATATAACCGGTCCATTTCCACTCGTTCCCCGACAGATTGTCAGTGTTGCTCATGTCTTTGCTTTTTATTTTTCAGCCTTCTGAAAATGAACCTGACATATTCCTGTTTTTTCCTTTAGCCTGTTGTTTTGACCTGTTCTCCGTGCCTGCCTGCTCACCTCTTGTACCTCTCTTGAATGTGTTTGATTGTTCAAACTGCCATCTTGTTGCAAACCTGTTCCTGACCTTTGCTTTTGAGTGATTTTCTCTCAATCCTACCTGCTTGCATGTTGTGTATTTGTCTGCGTTGGAGTCCTCCTCCTCCCTTTGTTGCCGGATTTTACTAATCGTGATAAGAAGACTCGAATGTTCCGGTGTAGAAGCCCAAACAACTTAGACAACTTTTATTAGAATGAATGGGGCGCCATATTGGAAAAAACAAGCGTTCTGATTTAAATGACAAAAGATGTTGTTTGGTAATTTCCCTCCAGAACAACACATCTTCTTTTAGATAGGATTGTTTGTCAGTGAAAAACAAATCAAATCCAAATAAATCAGTTTTTTGCTCTCACAACGCTATGGTGAAGGTTTGGTTAGGTTTTGGTTTTAGGTTAGGGAAAGAGCATTGTTCAAGTTAATGCTTATGATTATTTTACCATTACTATCATTTTGTTCATCCCTATTATCCTTTCAGTGCGTTCTAGCCTCACTTTATGCTGCATGACTGGGATATTTGCCTTGCTCTTTTAGTTCAGCTCCTGTTAATAGTTAAAACTATAATAAAGCATTATTAAATTAAATGAAAGTCTATTAATGGTCCTCTGACAGATAATAGAGCCGAGAGAGAGAGAGAGAGAGAGGGCTAAAACATCTGTGAGCATGTTCTTGTAGCTTGGGGAGAACAGAGATGGAGACAGAGATTGAAATAGAGAGGAGAATGAGAAGGAAATAAGGTCCAGTGCGTCCTAGAATAGAAAAAGAAAATCCATTTATTCTGAGAGGCCTGTGGGGCTGGAGGTAGCAGGAGTCCACTGTTACTACACATGCACACTCTCTCACACACACACGCACACACACACACGCGCATACACGCACACACACACACACACACACACACACACACACACACACACACACACACACACACACACACACACACACACGCACAAAGAAACCTCTCATCCTACTGGATAAAATGAATTCTTTTCCTCTTTTTTCCCCTTTACCTTTTTGCTTCAGTCAGCGCAACCACCATAACTCCAACCTGGGCATAAATCCCATCACGTACACACACACACACACACACACACACACACACACACACACACACACACACACACACACACAGACACACACACACACACAAACGCACATGCACATGCTTACGCACACGCACGGAGTCACTCACCTGGTCACCTCCTGCCTGAGGGGTTGTGATGCTGTTTCACTCTGTGCAGGGGTCTCTGTTTCCTGTCTGCCAGGCCACAGAGAATAGGAGGCCATCAATAATCCTGCGGAGAGGAGAAGAGGAGAGAGGAAACTAGGAGGAAATAGGAGGGGAAAAAAAGGGTAAATGAAGAGAAGAGAGGCGAAAACCTGCAAAAAGGGAAGGTTATTCAAAAACCAGGCTAAGGAGAAGACAGAAGAACTAACACGAAGAGAGGAGCGGGGAGGAAGCAACGAGCGGACGCAAGTTAAGGAATGTTGAGACGATAGGAAACTGAAGAAAATGGGAAAGAGGAAGAAAAAAGAAGAGTAAAGAAGGGATGAAATAAAAAAGGAAAGTTAAGCAAATAGGGGAGGAAATGTTGAGGGAAAAGAAGAGGAATTAGAAAAACAGGTAAGAAAAGAGAAAATAAAAAGCGAGAGAAGGAGAGAGGAAATGAGAAAAGAGAAGGGAATGGGGAAACAAAAGAAGGAGACAAGGAGAGTGTAGAAGACAGTATTAGATGGGGGGGAGGGGGAGGTTAAGACTGAACATGGTGACTTACACCTGTTTGTACTTCTGAGGACTATTTGTGACACCTTCATCTTAAAACCAACACTTAACCCTCAAGCAGCTCTTCAATGAAGTTGAATGAAAGGACAAAATGTTCTAACTTTCATACAATGTCCTTAATGTCAAGGTTTCAAACTCAAGCTGGTCCTCACAAGGACAGACGTACAAAAGAGCTCACACACACATTCACACACATACACACACACACACACACACACACACACACACACACACACACACACACACACACACACACACACACACACACACACGCACACACACAGGGGAATGAATAAGGAGACAAAAGTTAAATATTGCCCTATTCTTCATTACACTCCACGCTGAGTTGATTCTCCCTTCACCTCAAATCCATCTCAGCAAACTAATCTTTTTCCTCCTCTTTCTTCATCCTTCTTCCTATCCACCTATCCCTCTCTCCCCGTCAACCTATTTCCTTCTCCTCTAATCCGCCAACCTTCGAACAACCTCTAAACCTTCCTCCAAAGTCCAGAAATACCTTCTGTTGTGCACCCACTGAACGATCACCTGTCAACACTGATACCTGACATTCTCACCAGAATGGCAGTATCTTCTTATGACTCATCCACATGTTCCCAACCACTTAAATGCACAATTTCAGTTTAAGCATTGAAGAAGAGCTCATTTATTCATTTGAAAAACAATACTTATTATCATACCAGGTGGGAAGTTACTGGATAACTTGATTAATTATGTAATCTGGTCTTAATGATACATTTGCATGAATGTGGTTGATGGCAACACACTGAGTGACATGTTATTTAGCAGAAATTGCGACAGTGTGTTTTTAAAGAACTGCAATATTACATACCACTGTAGCTGTAGGTGCAATGTAACTAAGTACATATACTCAAGTACTGTACTTAAGAACAGCTTTGAGGTACTTGTACTTTATACTTCTACTCAGCTACATTTCAGAGGCAAATAATGCGCATTTTACTCCGTTTATCTAGCAGCTGCAGATTAACATATTAATATGTAATAATCTTATTGAGTACAACCTTATTGTAAAACCTCCGTGTCTGTGGGTTAGTTGCATTTGAAAGCACCTCACTGCACTTCTAGATGACTGTTGCTCCCTGACTGAAAACAATGAACAGTAGTGTGTGCATTTGACTTGATCCCTTCAATCACATTTATTGCCCTGCATGTTTCAAAGCACCTTTAGGCAAAGCTTTTATTGCTGACTCCACAGTTTGCCATCTACCACATACCAACACAGTGACTGCAGCCTGAGACTGAACACAAACACACACTTTCAAAATCCCCACATCGTCTCTTTAAAGCCATATGAAGAACCACAACAGTTCCTAACTACTGTGTCGACAGTCCTCTCCTCTTTCTATTGATTTTGCATGTATGTGTATATGTTCTTTTACCGCATTGTACATTTTGTGTTGTTCGATTGTATGTTTTAGTGAGCAGTGTTCGTGTAATGCATCCTTGTTGTTCTCTTTGTATGTTATATTCAGCCAATAAAAGCTTCACCTGACCCGCGTGTCTTTATTCAGCAAAGGGACAATATTAACTACTGAGCGACCGTGCTCTTCTGATTAAGTGATGATTACTTTTTTAATTAAAATGAATGGTCTAATTAATTAGACTTGCATGTGCTCTCAGAAGTGCAATAAAGGTCATCACATGAGAACGCAACTATTATCAGCTCGGCTGCCTCCGTGCAGGTGGTGCCAAACAAGTGAGGAAATGCCCACATGAAGCTCTGTGCCTCCGGGGCTGACAATACTTAATGTTTTTGGGCCCCAAGTGAGCTGTTTGTGTGGGACCAGCGGTTCTAACAATGCCTCTGCCTCAATATATTGGTCTATGAGTGTGATGGAAATAGATTCTTATCAGTGACTAACACGAGGGGTAAATTTAGCTTTAGGAGGGCGGTAAAGTTTAGGAACGAGACTGAAGATGAATCTTGATCGCGTGAGGAATGGTAATGACCTCTTGAAAATTACTTGTCTCTTTTATCATGCTGCTAAACTACAGCAGTGGTGCAATAATTTTCAATAAGAGAATAAGAGATTTACTGTATATTGTCATCATTTTAGCCACACACACACACACACACTGAACACCTCCAGAGGAAAAGTCTATTAGAGAAATAAAGTGGACTATATAATATAAGGGCAATTTGTCTTTTTACATCGCTGGTGTGAGATAATATGAGATAGTGTTTTTTAAATTATTAACTATAAAACAAAGACTTAGTTGGGATTAGAGGGAGGGAGGCGGACTACATTGAGGCCACTATATCCTGGACCTACTGACACATTGGAGACGGGGAGGAATTAGGTCAGGACTGGAATGTAGAAGGTAATAGATGGCTACAGCAGAGATTTATGTGCGACACCCTCTCTCTAGAGAGAAATAGAGAGGGAGAGACAGAGAGAGAGAAAGAGAGATGGGAGGTTGGTATTGGGACTAAATCAGACTGTCAGTTGGTGCTGGATTCTTCCTGAGGCAACAGAGGAGAGGGAGGGAGGGAGGGAAAGGGGAGCAGAGCAATGGAGAGAGAGAACTGGGGCATGGAGAGGGAGAAGAATAATGATGGAGGAAGCAAAGAGGCTGAAAGAAAGATCCGGGTGGTGGAGTTCATGGGGCAGAAAACAGCGCAGCCAGAGTGAGGACGCAGGAGAGATCGGGAAGCTTTTAGATGATGTAACGTACTGTGTGGTGGCAAAGGAGGAGAGGAAGGGGGAGTTATTTCAGGTGTCCAGGAGAAGAAGGCCCATTCATTTTCTACATACACAATGTTAGGTAACTGACAGTTGGAGAAGTCCCAAGGCTGAGAGATGAACATGTAACTCTTGATGGTTGAATCATCAGTAAAAGTAAAAAGGAACATAATAACTTAAAGAGCGAAATCAACACTTTGAACACTGTGAAGCTACAGTAATTACACTTACTCAGTAGTTCACTTTCAGACCAATGTAAGCAACTTCAACAAAAGAAACAACTGTCAAAGACGCCAGACATGTGTGAAATGTTTAACAGATGAGATGTGATTCAGACCATCATACACCTACAGTAGCAGGTTAGGGGTAGTTGCAATAGCTGCTTTTAAAGAACCCTTGAATTTGAGCACTTTTGTTGACATTGTGTTGGCTGTGATCTGGTAAACAAAAACACAGCTCACAGACATCATTTGGATTTGTTCTGCTTTTGTGGTCTTTTAATGATGCACACTGCCGGGATTAAAGGTACTTTATGGATTTTTACACAATACAAATTATGCAAAGTACCAAATGTTGCCTCCAGATGTTGATAATGATAAAACATCAGTGGAACATGATAAAAATGCCACCGGATCAATTCAGGTCAAGGTCTTCCATGTTGAAGCACTCACATATTGATCAGTTTTACAGTCGCCTATATGTAACCCGAAACGCTGCATCTCATCCATCATATCCAACTGGATAATATCCCATTTTAAAACAGTACATGTATGTCCCATTCATTCAACCTTAACATCACTATTGACTTTTCTCTCCATCACTCAGACATTAACATCAACCCATCCAACACTCATTGGACAGATGCCTCATTCATGGGCAGCTTTTGATTTCAAACCATCGTCTGTTGTTGTGCATTTGCCAAAACCCTTCCAACATAAAGATTGTATTCTATTGTAACCCCAGACATCAGTCACATATAGAGAGTTGGGGATGATGGATCTGAGGTTTGAGTTTCCAGTCATGTCTGTAAGCTGTCTATCCATCCAATTGTTCCTGCAATTTTGGTGTCTCGGTGTGAAAATTGAACATTTAGTAAGAAATATGAAAACGCTATTGTGAAATATGTTTGACATGTCTTTTCAAATATATCTGCAGTACAGATGGACGAACCCGTGTGCTTTAAGTCCTCTTTCACAAACAGAAACAGTCATTTTGCTCTCTTTCATACTGTTACTCAAGCCCACGCACACGCACACACACACACACACACACACACGCACACACACACACACACACACACACACACACACACTAATCAGTGTTACACTTGCAGCCAGTGACACTTATCGAAGGCTTTGTTAATGATGACTTAAACAAACAGTGTGTCTTTAGCTCCAGTCAATAGCTCTAAACAGCCACGAGTCACATCATCCATTGTAATTAGGTTAGAAATATTAGAACTGCTGCTAGTGCACACATTGTCATTTTGTGTGTGTGTGTGTGTGTGTGTGTGTGTGTGTGTGTGTGTGTGTGTGTGTGTGTGTGTGTGTGTCTGTGCTTGTGCTAATGACTGTATTGAAATTGTCATTAATGTGTGTGATGACTCAACACTAGGAGAGCAATTGGGTTTATGAAAGGCTCATTGCTTTCCATATTTCAGCCTTAAGCAATATAAATGTTTATGTGTTTTCTCATTGACAAGTCCATTTAAAGCAGCTTCCAAAGACCTGACAGGCCATAACTAATTCTCTGAAGCAGCTGGCCCGCTAGGGATACACTGACACACTGGCCTCCTCATATAATGGTCCTGGATCTCCTTTTGTCTAAAATCTAACTTTTACCTGATCTGTTCCTGACCTACTCACCTGTCGTGCCCCTCTTGGACTGATTCGTCTGGACCGCCATCCTGTTGCCAACCTGTTCCTTAACCCTTACCTGTATGAGAGGACCTGCCTGCCTGGTTGTAAGTTTATTTATCTTCACTTCATGAATGAATCCCTGAACTCTTCCTGTCTGCCTGGATTATCAGCAGTTATTTCCTTCCTCTCTTGTTCCCTCGCATTCACCTGCCTGACAAAGTCCAAACATAATTACAATAAGACACCGTGTTCCTAATTACCTCGTGTTTAACCATGTGGAACGTTCTTACCACGGAGGCTTTGTCTTTGCTTCTGCTGAGTTTTCTCACAAAGGGGCTCGAATTCAGTGTGTGGTGCTCAAGTAAGTGCTCACCAGCAGTTTGTGAATCCAGATGTGATGATGTCCCATTCATCTGGATAGTTATTCAGCGACGTCTGTTGACTATTCTGCATGATTGGGACATTGTTTCTGAGAAAATACATTGTTTTTGAGTTTTAAATGTCATTTTGAATTCACTGAATGCTACAAATGAAATTCCATTTGGCTCCATTGCATCGGGAAGCGGCAGCAGTCTCAGAGATGGTTATCTAAAAACCTTAAACTGCCAATACAACTGGAAGTATCTGCATGACTGGAAACCATTGGGGCTAAGTGTGAAATTATGTTTTTGGTGTGATTTGAGAAGCCCTTAAAGGAAATCTCCACATCTGTGTGTGTGGATGTGATAAAGCTGCTGAATTGGAATGGTCTCAGTGCACTCAGTGTGTACTTGGCCTCCATTATCTTTTATTTGTAGGCTGATAGCGTCTCTTGGCAGGGAATAAACGGGCTGTAAATCAGAAATGTGTTTGTGCATTGCTATGAGGGAATTCAGACATGCACAAACACAAGCATAAATATGCAGGTGAGGAACGCATTCAGTCAAGCTCTCTCCTTTTTATTTTATTGTGAAAATCTGAAAAAAAGCTGAAAACAATGAGCCTGATGCGTCCATTAGCTGTGCAGAACATGAACACAAACCCACTGTGTGAATATGCACATTAGAGAATCAGCCATGGCAAGCTTCACTCCACAACACATTTGAATATGCAAATGTTTCCCAGCACAAAAAGCCTTGACAAGCTGTTATTACATGATTCCTGTGGGTGCAGACACAACAGCCTGAAAATATATTATAGGAAGCTGAACAAGAGAGGAGAGTAGCCCTAGACAGTTGCCGGGGAGATGTGTGCTCACACGATGCTTGAATGCATACTTTTGTGGGTGCTTGTGTGTGTGTGTGTGTGTGTGTGTGTGTGTTTGTGTGTATTCACAGAGGGATGTCATAATGCAAGTGGTGTTTCTTTACTGCTCACCAGAATATGAGATGTGCTGGGTCATGCTGGTTATGAAAGGGATGGTCACGGAGAGCATCAAAACATTCATGGAAATAAATTCTGATCACAACTGAAAACAGCAGGAGCGAAGACTCTCCAAGGCAGGACTCCAGGAGGGCTCTGCCTGAACAGCAATGACCATTTCTATAAATATCACGACTCAAATCTTACTCGTATAAAGGAGTCACAATTTTAAAATGACAATAAAAGACAATACCCTATTTTAATTTAAAGCTAAAACCATAGTCTATCAAGCTTAATGGTTAAAACTGTAATCAATCAATCAATCATCATAACTTGTTAAATATAATAATAATAATTTAATATATAATATAACTTCTGCCACACAGAGACTTGAATGGTACAATCAAACATAAAGTATAAAAACAATAATATTAAGGTAGAATGTATTCAGTATGAGGTTTATTTTGTACAGGAGACTTTAAACAGAAACTGTTTTGCCTGTACATTTTAATGTAGCTTAAAAAGTGTCTAAAAAGTGTTATTGGAAATGTCTTACGGATCATATCTGTGTCAACTCTGAAGTCTGAGTGGCAAACTGTGTGTGTGTGTGTGTGTGTGTGTGTGTGTGTGTGTGTGTGTGTGTGTGTGTGTGTGTGTGTGTGTGTGTGACTTCTGTGCATTCTGTGTCTCCCATACATTCACATACAACTAAACTACATTCTTAACTACATTTCAAGGGAAACACATTTTCTCCTGGATTAAATGTTGTCGATTGAAACAAAACAGAACTACTTGGTTAGGTTTCGTATATCTTCATGGTTTGGCTTCAACAAAAAACGGTACAATTGTTATGTTATTTACGTTGCAGAAGTAAATCAAAAATACATTGATGTTAACTTTTGCTTTCACGCAGGATACGAACAGCGGTCTGCTGGATGACACTTGTGTTTTCCTCCACACACAGACTTAGATTGAAGAGAAACTGTGTCCAAAACAAACTTAATACGGGAGAAAATTAGTTTACCTCCAAATGTAATCGCCAACGCTGTTTCGTTGTCTGGGAACGTTGTGTTTAGGATTATTTTGGAGCAGATATCAAAATAAACTTTGTGAATGTGGTTTGCTTTTTCATGACCTTCATGGCAGCGCCGTTTGATCAGTCTGTTGGTCACCTGGACGACTCAGGTGTCTTCTTTTGTTGGGATGCAACAAAGCACATTTAGTACGTGGAACCAACCCTGTCGTGCATTTCCAATGTGTAAACTGGGTTTAATCAATTGTGTTTGTCCAGAGATCATTTAGGATTTAAAGAGCGACCACACCTTAACTGATAATCCTGGTTCTGCTGTTTCATGGTTGCTTCTTGCTTTGTTCACACCCACTTGTGTGTGTACTCACCAGTGCACCTGAGTGCAATATACATCTCAAGAGGCCGCACCCAATAGAGAAGTTTCTTTTTAAAACAAGTTCAGTCTGTTTATTTTAAAGCCTTGCTCAGCCAAATAAAACTGAAATGTAACTGTTTGTTGGCAACAGTCTATATGTCTATTAATAAGTATAGTAATGCACTAACTACTATATGTTTTTATATTTTTAGAGAAAATACTTAGAGTCCAGTCTTCCAACTTTGCGCGTGTCGACTGCACTCGAGCATCCTCACTGAGCTGTGGCGAGGAAATCGGACAGCAGTGAAGGTCAAATGATAATTTGGAGGAAGAAGCAACAATGAGAGAAGGGGAATGAATACACCTCCCATTTCCTGGTCATTTTGTAAAAGGTCAGGGGGAAATGTTAAAAATCTACGGGTAATGAGAATCCGCAAATTAGCAGTGGTAGAAAGAAATACGTGTTCTTGTGCCAAATCTACACCTTCCTCTGTTTAACTGTTGGCTCTCGCTTTAAGGGTTTAAAAACTATTTCCCAAGGTAAATCACGAAAGAACAGCATGAATCTAATAATCAGATCAGTTCTGTGTAATTCACACATGCTGTTCCTGTGATATTGAACGAGTAAGACCAAGACCACGATCCACAAACTTATTAATTTACAAAGTGAATAAAAGAGCTGAGGTAAAATGACAGATTATCCTACTGTTTGGATCAATGAGCAACAAAAACAAATGTGTTTACTGTAAAAATTGATCAATTTCCAACTGACTTACTATTTCAGCTTCAGATGCTGCTTCAGATTAAAGTACCTTTCATTTAAAATGTCAGCAACTCGTGTGCAGGAGACAGCAAACTAAAATAATCAAACCTCAGAGGAAAGATATTCATGCAGAAGTAAGTGAGAAGGTTTCATAGTGATGTTGTGCAACACCATGTGTTTAAAATCCAAAAGGTAAAAGAGCTACAGGTAGCCACCTCAGACCCCGTGGAAGTGCTTTGAAGTGCGTCGGAGGAAAGAGTCTCAACAGCTCGACCTCTCAAGGTTGTTTTTTGATTTATTGCTCGCTACATGCGTCTTGGAGTCCTCCATATTAACGACCAGAATTAGGTTAATGGTGTCATAAGAGACTACTCTGCACTGCAGGTGTCTATGCACAGCAACTTCAACACCCTTCATCATCGGGAGCATGAATCCTTGAACAAAGTGCTCATGAAATGTGTTCACTAAAGTGGCAGACAAAGAGTAGGATTGTTTGGGCCAATGGTGAAAAATGTGTTCTGGGGAAAAGGCTTTTATTGGGTCATGGAAAAGATCTTGGTTTGGTTAAACAGTAGGTGAAATGTATATATATATATTTTAAAGTGTGAATCACCACAACCTCGGGAGGTCATAGAGCATACAGTCCTAAAGATTATTCCGATGGGTCAAGTACTGTAAGATCCAATATCAGATGTTCACTACATGTTTATAGTGGCCAAAAGAATGTACGATACAATATTATCGCGATAGCTACAGAAAATGTGGAAAGAAATGTGTCTCTTTTTCTGCAAATCAATTACATTTCATTTAAAGTTAAACTTAATTGGTACAGTCAACAAGACTGAACAGCACTGTTGGAAGCAGCTTTGGCTGGATACATTAAAAAAAAAAAAAAAAGAGAGAGTTGACAGAAATAGAAAAATGTATTTCCCAAAATCTTTTCACTGGCTGAGACATTCACAGTGAACACACTCATGACCTGACCTCTGAAGACTGAAACAGCCAAATGTCAAGTAACAATAAAAGGAGAATACAATAGGAGGTACAATATGTCTCAGATAATAAAAACGGACATGAATAGGCTGCTGGTCTCTTTTCCATCGGCCTGAAAGGTCAAAAAACACTTAATATATGTTCCCAGATGTCAGAATAGACTTACATGTGATAAATATTTTAAAATACTGAACACACACACACACACACACACACACACACACACACACACACACACACACACACACACACACACACACACACACACACACACACACACACACACAGGTCCATTCAGCTGGATGGTTGAATGCTATTATAGCTGACAGTGTGAGTGGACAGAAGGGCAGCCAGTCATTTACTGAAGGGTGCTCACACTGAAGTGTGTGATGGCTGTTAACAGATTTCACATCACCGTCAGTCCAGCTCTACAAACACAGTGAGAAACAGACGCTCTGCGTAACACACAACACGCTCTACTGTAGGTTTTCATTTTTAGGAAATAAGAAATAAAGTTGTTTTTGGCATTGGAGGGTTGTCATAAGTGAATTTTATTTCAGTGAGAAAAATAAAGGACACACAGGAGGAGCTTTGCTGTCTGCACTAATGTCGACATTCATCTTATCTGTTTTGGATGTTTTTCATCCTCACTGCTTACAATGTTTGGCTGTAAACCGTCACAGACGTGGTCACTGCAGCAGCAACATTAGGAAGCTTCTCAATTATCAAATTCTGTATGTCATTAGGCAGGCTTCCAGGAAAAGACTCAAATCCAGAGGTTTCTTCTAATGCAGAATAAAGTGACTTTAAAGAATATTGAATGGAGACACAGGTCACCAGTAAGGATGCACTGGAACAGGATAAGATACTTGTGGAAGGCAAAGAAGTTGAAGGTGGGACTTTAAAGACACGGCAGGCAGCAGATGAAAAAAGCAGAATTACACACAGTGAGAACAATAAGTCAACTTGACAAACCTACAAGGAGGACCAGGAAATGCTCCCTAAAATAAATCTTCCTCACAGAGTTTTAAATGATACAATCAATGATTTCTGAATTACTTTTAGCTGATTCAGTTTCAGGGTCCTGGTATTGTGGGTGACTCTCTGTCACAGTCTCCTGGCTTACTAGGACACTTGAACAGAGTAGAGCCATCATTTATGTTATTAGTAACATTTGTGCTTACTATGAAGAGTCAAAGGCACACTGTGGCAAACACACAGCCGCTGGAGTCCGGATAATCAAGGTGACCTGAGGTCCGCCAAGGACGTTATGTCTTTGGTTTGGTTTGTTGGGTTCTTTGTCAGCAGGGTAACAGACAAACTACTGGCCAAATATTCTTAAAACTTGTTGGAAGGGTTTAGCACGGGCAAAGGAAGAACCCATTACATTTTGGAGTGGATCCAAATTAAGGCACAGATACACACATTATTTTCCACTTATGGAAACAGCCTTGGCAGAGGTCTGTGCTCTCTGAGTGCCCTTCTAGTTATTATCGCTTTCATTTACATCATAACATCCGTATTGCTATGAATGATGGGTAATCTGATACAAAGTTTGTTTTAGGCCCATTGTGCTTCTAATAAATTGTGTAATTTGATAGCTCTGAGACACATGTGGACATTTGAATTCAGTTTCTTCTGCTGAGAGAATGTGGATATACAATTTAACACATGAATTGGTCACAAGTACTGATTTAACTAATTTAACCTTCATTTGGTCGTAGGTTCTACAGAAAAGTGTCTCTGTCAAAGGGCAACCTGCATAATGCATCTCAGTTCAATTCCCTTGGGGACAGTTCAATGGCAGCAAACACAATGAACTGAGGAGCGAAACGCCACTTCCCCCTCAGCACTGCGTCCACACCTCCCTAATTTGATCCCGACACTGCGGACAAACTTTCCTACTCCTCTGTTCAGCCTGTAGCCAAATCAAAAAGTTCCACATCATTAACAGCTGAAGGTTGCTATACTGTTAATGAGAGATCCAATTAGCCTTCACTAAAACAAAGAGAGCTGGAAGGAGAGACTCGGAGGAATAGTTTCCCTCATGTATAAAATGTGTTGACCCATGGCCAAGTTTGCACACAAAGAGAGAGCTGGAAAGAGAGGGGACTGAGAAATAGAAACATTTAAAATAAATTAATACATATTTATTACTAAAATAAAAGAAGGATATGTCAGAAATGCTCCTATGGCTCCTTTCGTTCTATGAGTGGGTGGGTAGTGTGGGTGTTGATTGACAGCTGCCCCATCAGACGGAGACACAATATAAGCAACAATTTCTATTTTGCAGTGCGTTGAAGAATAACATTAGTTTTTAAGCCACTGCAGATGTACTGTTTGTGCATTTAAACTGCAAACTTTTTTTACCAGGTAGATGTTTGTTTGGTAGCTCCATGAGTCAGCGCAGGTGAAACACAATCAGAAGGAGGCGTTAGCTAGAAAGCTAATGTGCTGCTTGTGATTCAGAACATGAGGCCTTTTCTGTTTTTGATGGCTGTTAGTGTGATTGTCAGCCAATCATTAGAAGCCGGTGGTTTCTACTTTATGCTAATACAGAATAAATCTAATTATTTAATTGGCTTTGTAAAATAATTCTCCATTCATGTAGACAGCAACACCAAAGGCTCTATATTGTATATTATTAGCTAGTCCGAATGGTGGGCTTATAGTTATGTAGAACAATACATAGAGCACTTTGAAAACGGCCTTAAATCACAGAAACAAGATCAGTACATTGAAGGAAGTATAAAAATACAAAAAGAAAACAATAGGTAATACAATAAAAACAGAGACCAAGTCATTCTGGATATAATACAATAAAAGTGCCCGGTAGTACGCTGCACAAAGTATATTGACAATGTACTTTAAGCTGCTGCATTGGAATTGCTTATATTAAAATGGAAAATAACTGTACATTGAATACATACAGTATACAGATATGTAGTAATTGTGTCCACATTCTTTGAAGTTCATATTTCCAGACACCTAACCCTTCAAAGTCCTCCCAAAGCACTTAAGAACCATTTTGAGACATAATTTCAAAGACATAAGGACAATGTGCTGACATTGACTGAGCTGTGTGTGTTTTTGAACAGCTCTCATCAACGTGAATATTCAGGATGCACTGTATCATGTATCCACATTGTATTATGCAGGTGTTTGTGTTCAGGTGGTCATAACTCACTGTTTAAGTCATCACATGAACCAAACCAATGAAAAAGCCACAGCGGGATGTAAATAATAAAAGCTAGAAGGCACAGAGGGAACCAAGTCTCCCCTCTGTGCCTCCAGCCAGCGCAGGAAACACCCTGCCTTCACCACAAAGCTATTACATTCACGATTTATAGGCATCATGCAATAATTTGTTGAAATTAGAGACTAGAGGCGCTGTGAGAATGGGATAAAAAGGTTTGGATTGCAATTTCAGCCCAAGGCTTTTCTTCTTGCCTCATGTTGTGACAGGTCAAGCGTCACAGAAAACAAATTGCTCTGCTCCAGTGTTGATGCTTCCTTAGACACACGCACAGGTGCAAACAGTGGCATATATTGGCACATGCAGACACCGAACAGGGGCAGGAGTTCACAGACAGACTTTGCCAAGTACCGCCCGACTCTGTTCGCTGATACTGCTTTTGTCTCCGACTGCCACTGGGTTCAATGAGAATTCCTGTTCAACTTTACAAGCTGAAGAGAAGCACCTGAACGCACCGTTAGTTTGGGTCCCTGTGAGGAGAACGAGCCGTCCTGTGGCCTTCAGTCGTCTTCGTACACTGTGTAAACGGATTGAACCCTGTGGGGGCCGTCCATTCCCTGCCTGATAATCACTTCCTTATTCAGTTAGACATTGTCTTCATGTTAGCCATTTTTGTTTAGGAAGATGTCGTGTTTTTAACCGATGCCATTGTCCCTCGACTCAGAAGTTGCAGTAGTGGTTACCAGGAGCCGTGTCCATCTGCATCCATCTCATCCGCTTATCACTATTTTTAAGTCCATTTTTCTTTTTCCTCATTTTTAATCCCACCTACAAAGCACTGATTGGACAATCCAGCCATCCAATGAGCACGACCCCAGACATGTATCGATGAACAAATTGGAAATGTGGATGCTGATTCAAATGTCTTGAACAGACTAGTCCAGAGGGGAACATGAAGAATCATTTTGTTGATTTGTGTTTTTAATTTAGATCACTGACACCGTAGTTTTTTCATCTATTCAAGTTAATTGATGTACCTTTGAATCCCCCCCTTCTGCAAACTCTTTCTAATGGCTTGATATAATGGTAAGGTTTATTGTTTTATTAAGAATTTATTCCTACAGTCTCTGTACCCGTCAATAACAGCATTGTTCGGGGTTGCCATCTAAAAGAGTGTTTTGAGGTCTGTTCAGAGGTCTATTAGAGGAGCAGAGAAGGGGGAGGAAAGAGAATGAAAGAGACAAAGCAACATAATTTCACACCATGTCAGAGAGAGCTGCTGGCAAATTAAAGAAGAAGAAAGAGGAGCGCCCTAAAAATGTTTTAGGGCGCTCCTCTTTCTTCTTTTCCAAATTTATCTCTTCCACACTGCTTCCTTTTCTTCTTTTAATCAACTCCTTCTCTCATACCCCCAAACTCCCCGTTTATCAGCCTCCATCTCGATCTTTCTCTCCCCTATTTATCTCTGTCTCCTCTCTGAAAGCTCAACTGAAGCACAGAGAAGTCTCCGGGGAAGTCTCCCTCTTCCCTCCTGCATTCTCGTCTTTCCTGTCTTTCTTCTCAGAGTTGTCAAATCAGCAGAGAGAGCAGTGGGAGCTCGGTTTTCCAAGTGACTGCTGTACAAGGTGACCAAGAATGTGTGTCACGGCAATAACAAATGGCAGCGACTTAAGGAACATTGCAGCAACATTACATGTTTTCATTCACTCTTCGTACTCATACCTACAGTATGTACCTAATGCACTATCATTTTTATACAACCCACGTGATCAATTCTCATGTAACCTACGCAAATGTGAACCCCGACGTGCAGAGCTGCCTTCGTCACAAACGCAGGCTTCTTATTTGAACCCAAACCACATGTTTTCCTAAACACACACACACACACACACACACACACACACACACACACACACACACACACACACACACACACACACACAAATTACATACAGTTTCATTTTTGCAAAAGATCAGTAATTTCCTAAAACAGCTGGCCGGTGCAGTTTTCAGCAAACGTTAGGTGCAGTTACTGGGCAGTATTTTTAGAGGTAGATTTATCCAATTTGGTGATGTGGTGAGTATATCCGTGCTGCAGGATGATGAATGTGTAATTAAGCCTCATGAACTACTGTACAGTGTTTGTGAACACAGTCCAACCGTGTGACTCACTGATGTGTTATTTTGGTTTCAGACAACGATGGAGCTGAAGCAAAACATATATCAGTCTTTCTCTACTTACACAATACTTGTTAAAAGGATCAATTTATTATTTGTTTGGGTTGTTTTCTGGGAGCACACTCTATTTCCATCAAGGACACTTAAGAAATAGTGTGTATATGTATTGTATCAGTACATTAGTTGATATAACTGAATTGGCCAATCCCCTTATTACACTGAGTTTAACAGACAGCAGCAACATGACTAATACTGTGATGGTCCACAGTTATGAAATATTAAATTCTCAAACTTTCTATCAAGCTGTGCACCTGCTTTTGGGTAACTCTGAATAATTCATATACATTTGACGTGCACTGTTGCTCGTATCTGGTCGCTGTCAGTGCAGAATGATAGAGATAACACATAAAGGCGCTGGTGTGTGGAGAAATAAACCAACAGCCTGCCAGAGGGCAAAAAAACCCAGTGTCCAGGGAAACGCTTTCATCAAGTCCTGCTCATATAAGACGATTTACAACCATCTGGGGCTTTGACCAAGGCTGAGGTGTGTTTGTGTGCATATGGGCGTCCGCGTATATTGTGTCCATAAGGCTGTGATCATAACTCACTCAGACGAGAGAAAAAGTGAGAAGAGAACCTGGTAAAAACACATCAACGTGTTTCAGCACCTGAATAGATTTTAACACGGTGACCAATGTGTCTTGTAAAATCAAAGATTTGTTAACTTGTCAACACACACACACACAGACACACACACACTCACACACTCACACACACACACACACACACACACTCTGTCACCCGGCAGATCTTTTAGTTCCTGCAACACGTACAAACCTGTTCTGAATGCCGAACAAAACAACAACATGTGCTTCCAAAATGTGAAACTAAAAATCTCCCGGTGCCTGTAAATATAAAGTGCATTAAATATTAAAATGATGGCTGCCTTTCCTGCAGGCCACACATTCGGCATATTGATGAGAAAACCATCCTAAAAAAATGAAGTTTCAAGTTAATCTTTAGCAGGTAGGTAGAATAATGATCACATGATCATTATAAGTTTTACACTACAAGATTCTTTCCAGTATTTTTGTTTTAGAGTGTGTCAGTCACATAGTACAAGGTAAACCAGCAAAGCTCTTCTTCTGCAATGGTTTAATGGCAACGGACTGGAGAATTAGCACTACCAGCTGTTTATCTCAGACTTTTAATATTCACATAACGGTAGAGGAAGGAAATGCCCATTTAGTTGAATTTTCTTTTGCCGATTTTCTGTAAATTAGGTTTGAGCTACATTTGGATAGAAACCCGACTACAGGTGTATTATTTGGGATGATTAGACCTATTCATGGTGGTGTGGAGGAACACGTATGTGTGTGTGTGTGTGTGTGTGTGTGCGTGAAATCACCTGCTGACCTGGTTGATCGTGATGAAAACCTGCAAACTGTTAGCCCTCCACAGCACTTGAAAAATTCCCCCACAGTCCGTTCAGATGAACTCAAGGACACTGATATGTTGAACAATTTATATATAAACATCTAAAAGAAATTCATAAGAGACATATTGATCCAGGAATTACATTTTTCAGTTTGATTTCTCCCAGTCTGCATTCATACTGCCTCCAGTTGGACTTTCATCCATTACACCGTAATCTTTTTTTACTTATCCTCTTCAACCAGTTTTGAAATCAGCTTTGCACTCTCACTCACAGCATGTGGTGTGAAGGTTGGGAGACATGTTTGTTCTGACATTGAATACACTGAAGATCAGCCTCAAACCTAATCATAATCCTTTTTCTGTTTATTCTAGAAAATATATCTCACACATGATCATATCACGTGGATTTATTGTCAAATCATAATTTCTATTTGGGAATATTAGTTTAATTAATCTATCATTTGGGAATCACTGGGGGGGGGGGGTTATTCCAGAGAAGTGTCTTATGCTAAACATCATATCAAATCAAAAATCAGCTCATATTGTGGAAGTTTGAATGTGAAAGCGTTTTGAACCAGCCGTTCGATTTCATGAGAGATTACAAGATTCCTGCTACAAACAGGGTTGTTGCTAATTCCTAATAGATTACAGCTAATAACATGATGTACATTAAAATGAAGTAGATGAGTACAAATGCAACCTACAGTAACACAACCTTCACATACTGATTATCTCCTCCTTGCATGCAAATCAGAGCAACTGCATTTGCATCTCACCTGCCTAAACAAGCGGGGATTAGCAGAGACAATCAGAACACATGAGCAGTGAGAGATGAGATGTGAATAGCACCTATCCCCAGGCCGGTAAATAATACAGCGCTGTCTTTTTTAAATAGAGTACACAGCTGTTTAGAGACACATACACAGAGCCGAAAACAGACTTGATCGCAGGATGAAAACCAGCTGACATCCTGACAGATATGTGTTAATTATTTTAAAACAGTGTTGACACAGGAAGCCAGCGACAAAACAAAACATTCACTCACAGCGGGTTTTCTGATACATGATACAACTTGACAAGATCAGAATTCCCCGAAGAAGTTTCATCACCACTGTTTGATGATTTAAAGTGAAAGTGTTCCGAGTAAAAATTAAAGCACTCGTAAAGTTGAGAGGAGACTCAGGCACTCGACTATTAAAAGCTTTGAAATGCTGCTGTCCATGGTGCTGAAGAGTAACCTGGTTTAATAAGCGGTTATGTAGTGAAATACAAAATACTGTAATCATTTTCTTCACGTTATTTAAGGGTGATACCCTCAATGTTTTACGTTCAATCCTTGTAATGGCAGATGTGGAAGCTTTGAAAGGTTTGTCTCCATCGAGGAGGGTATTATTCTGCTGACACCAAAAGTTTAGAAATGAGAAGAGAAAGAGAAAGTTGCTCTCAAATCTTGAACATACTCATTGTATAAGAATAGACAACACCGCTGCATCTTGCCACACGATATTATTCAATTATTAGTTATTAGTTAAACCCATAGACTGTATATAATATGGTGACGTAGTACCTGTGACGTCTATCATAGGTTTCTGAAGCGCCATTGCAAAACTCAATGTGGGTGCATGGCTCCGGCCGTCGCGACTCAAAGCTAATCCAAAATTGGGCAAAGAGGTGGATCATCAGCAGGGCTGAGGCGGGCCGAGGTGAGGCAGCAGAGCAGACAGATTTATTAACTATAAATGAGCCATAGAGACCAAAATCTGCTGAATGTTCCACTTTCTTCATCAGCGAGGCTATTTGCTAACTTCATCTGCCAGTTGGTGCTGGGCAGGTAACTAGGTAAGGACTGAATCAAAACAATAAAGTAAAACCAAATGAGCTGAAATATACTAAAAAGCTTTGTAGAGATGCAGAGTAGAGAATAGATTCTCACATTATTATTTATCTAAAAAACATTGATTGGTGAAGCTTTAACATTTTATCAAGGAAGAAAAATAACTTTTCAACAGGATAAAAATATGATACAATGGCATAACCAGATGATAATAATATCATGTTGTATACCAGCAATAAAAACAACAGCTTTACTATAATTGTAAATAGCAAAGAAAGAATAGAAATCCAGAAGCTCACACGTCTTCTTCCTTTCTAACGTTGCTGTTGGCCTGGTAAGCACATGACTGGTAACTGCTTCTTTATACCTGCAAGTATCATGTGAGTGTGTCTGTTAAGAAGTTATGGAATGAACTGCAGAAGTAATAACTGTATGAATCTGACTGTGATGCTTGTATATAAACCAGAGTTTTGGCTGCAAGAGACTTATTCTGATTCTAATTTGATATTGAGATGAAATACCACCTCACACACCCATAGGTGGTATTGCTGAATGTCACTTTACAGCCATGCTGACCTAGATAAAGCCTCAGAGAAAAAGTGGCCTGCACTTTCGAGACTGAAGCCATGTTTCAATTTTAATTAGAGGGGAGAACTTTATCTCCCTTCTCTCCCTCGCTCTGTTCCCCTCAGCCACCTGGTCGAGGCAGCAGCAGAATGTAAATTGAGTTCTGGGCTTTAATTGGATACTGTACATGCTGGGACAGACCTACACACACACAACCACACACTCACACAGAGACCTGCTGTCTCATATTGAAAGGTTGAACTGTAGGATACTGACAGAAGATCGCTGGACAAGGGAAGCGCTGCAAAATTAAGCAAATTGGCTCAGATGCTCCAGTGTACATTGAATTGTTACACCTCCATAATGGAGACAGTATTTTGGACATGTTTGAAGATGAAGTCAGCAGTTTGGAGATACCTGTAAGTAGAGATAATTAAATAACTGACTGTACAAAAGAAAACAAAGGAAAACAGTTTATATTCAGAGGTAACTTCATGCTTCCTTGGTAGGTGAAACCAATAGGTACAACCAAGATGGTCGCTACTATTGTCAGCTGCCTCGCCTTTGCATCTAGTATCATATCTTAAACTGACTAATGAACACAGTTGCCAGTCAACTAGAGGAGATGTCAGTGCTGTGTCTCAATTTACATACTTCTGCACTTACACTTGCTTTTTTGAGTGTAGCCTATAAGTGGTTTCACACCGAGAATTATGACAAAATGCAGTGCACTATGAAAACGCCGATGGTGCACTTATGACGGTCAAAAAGATGAATGTGGAACGCTGGACACTTCTCAGCCGCAGCAGTCGCCATCTTGGCTACGTGGAGAAAGGGGAGGGGACCAGCAGCGGTTACGGTTTCTCTGGGGAACTATAGAAATATAAGTTATACGTGTCTTTTCCCCCCCACTAAGTACCACTATACTGTTGCTGTATAGAAGCCATCAGTATGTTATTGGGTTAATTGGGTAAGTTAACAGCTAGCTAACAGCTAGCTAACAGCTAGCTAACAGCAGCAATTGTCATTTCAGGTGAGTGCTCAACAGCTGTGTGCGAAATGAAACCCTACCCTGTCGAAACGTACCTGCATAGTGTACCCAGTGTACTACATGGCAGTGTACTAACGTAAATATATCCAAATTGAGACACAGCACAGGAATCACTACTCCACGGAATAGTGTGGCACACAACCCTCCATAAACAAAAGAGTGATAACGTGTCAATTATTAAGCTTTAGAGGTGCAGGGAGGTGGACTTTGTCCCCTTTGGACGGAGCCAAACAAGCTCTTTCCTCTTGCTTCCACTTTTTGTGCAAAGGTGTTATGATTCTGCAATGTTGCCCTGAGTCAGGACGGCGAAATCCGCGGTAACCGCCGTATGAGCACAGGGCAGATCAGCAGCCATTAGCTAGCCAGTAGGGCACACAAACAAAGACTCACACGCACACGCCGCCAGCAAACCAAACACAGAGAAGCTCAGATTACAACACACACAGAGGGACACTGACTTCACTCTCTGCTCAGGTAGACATTACTCCACTTTATCTTTACATAGCACATAGCATATAGCTGTTTGCTGCTTTATTAAAGCTCTGAACATAGATTTGAGAGCCTTTTAAGCCTTTTAAGCCTTAAAAGACTTACTCCAGAACAACATCAAAACATTACCTTCGACCAGAACTACAGGTGTGGATAAATGAAAACCCACTCACTGAGATCCCAACATTACAGACTCCCTTATGGAGGAAACGCTGCAGGCCAAAAGATATTGTATTATGCGCAATACATTCTTTTAAACAAATGTAAATGGAGGAGTAATTATTCAATAATTAGTTATCTATAAATGTACATTGATTTTATCTATACGCGGATTGTTGGGGCTGCGAGTAACCAGATAATGTGAATTTGTGTATATTTGTGTGTACTACGTTGGTAAGGTGTTCCTTTAAGATTCAAGGATTAGTGAAAGAAAAGTTCAAACCAGTCCAACCACCCTTCAAAACGACAATATTAGGTTTGTTTGTGTGGAATCTTTATTTTTTGGAACTCTTACTTGCAAGGAGCCAGTTGCCTCCATGAATCTAGCAGCTGACAGTGACACACTGTTGTTTATTCTGCATTTGTATGTGCTGTGTGTGTGTGTGTGTGTGTGTGTGTGTGTGTGTGTGTGTGTGTGTGTGTGTGTGTGTGTGTCTGTCTGTGTGTGCTTGCTCTACCATAGCTCATTGACACACACACACACACACACTCACTCACACACACACACACACACACACACACACACACACACACACACACACACACACATCAGGACAAACACACACACCCACTGGGAGATGCTTCAAAGCGTGGCATCGCTCTCGGCTGTATTGCTTTGTGTTTCATGTGTCCTCTATTTTTCTACCCGGCACCCTCCCCCCTTTCTCCCCCCTCCTTACCAATTCTTTATTAATGGCCCAGATGTGGCGGTGGCACACGGGGAGCTCATTACACCGAAGACAACACAAAGCAGTTGTTTCCATATTCAAACATTTTGGGAGGAGGCGCTTTCATGTAACATGTAACCAAACCAGTGTCTAAAACTAACAATGTTGCTTGTTCGACAGTTTCCGCTCTATGTTTGATTAGGTGAGAGGAAGGAAGAGGAAGACATACATTATGTAACTTTATTTAGCTGCAGCCTGTGCAAGAGTTTCAGGAAGGAGGAGACAAGAGGAGGAAGTAGGGAGGAGGAAAGTGAGGTGACTGAGGGAGAAGTGATGATGAGATGGAGAAAGACATACAGTGAGGGTGGAGGGGGAAGACATTTAAGAGAGGAGGGGGAGGAAAACAAGAGGGCAGTTGGAGAAAAAGTGGAGGGAGGAGAAAACAAGTATAGGATGGGGTTAAGAAGAAGGAATAAAAGGTTTATGCTAGAGGAGGAGAAGAAGAAGAGACACAAACAGTGACAAGGTGAGGAAGAGGAGGAGGTGAGACGAAAGATAAAGAGACAGAAGCAGTGGAGGAGATTGAGATAGGAAGAAGTAATGAGGACTAGGGGGCTGAAGAGGAAGGAGGGGAAGAATAAGGAAGAGGAGAGGAAGGAGGAGTGGAAGGAACAGGGCGAGGAGGAAGAGCAGGGACAGGAGAGAAAAGATAAGGAAAAGGTGAGGAAGTGTTAGGGAACTAAAAGATAAGATGAGTCAGGCAGTGGAGGAGATGAGGAGGAATGGGTAAGGGAGGGTGATGTTAAGTGAGAAAGAGGTGATGAAGACTCTGAGGCTGGAGGAGGACACAAAAGAGGAGGTGGATGAGGAGAAAGGGTGCAAGAAAGTAGGCAAGAGGGAGGAAGAGGAGGAGGAAACCTAAACAGGGACGAGGAGAGAGACAAAGAGGGGAAATACATGGGGTAGGAAGACAAGAAGGAGGTGAGGTGGGAGGAAGAGAAGAGAGGGTGGTAAAGTAGAAAAAAAAGAAAAGAGAGGGATGAAGTGTGGGATGAAGTGAGGAAAAGGAGGTGAGGAAGAGGAGGAGGTGGGCGCCAGGAGTCAGAGTCACTTTCGTCACAGAAATTTGTCATGTTGATCATAGGTGTGAACGCAGCAGATCTGACAAATCTCTCACAAACCCGTCCCGTGTGCATGTGTATGTGTGTATGTGTGTGCGTATGTGTGTTACACACCATAGGGGACAGTCAACATTTGCAGTGAACAGTCTTTATCAGCCTCATGTTTGGTTTCGTGTCTCCACCACATGATCTGCCGTTGTTCTCCTCCTCAGAGACGGAGAAACTCAGTAAACACGTTACATCCCTTCAGACTCTTTTGCATACGATCACTTTTCCCTCATTGTGGATCAGAAGATGTAACATGACACAAATGTTTTATTTTGATTTGTTGTGTGTCGCCTGCCGCTCATCATCTACCCAGCTCCGTGTAGCTGCATCCTCTTTTACTGTTCCACTTTTGCAACATTTATTATATATATTACAGTTCATTTAGCTGACGCTTTTGTCCAAAGCGACTTACAATAAGTGCAAACAATCATGAGGACACAACTCCGAACAGTCTTGCAAGTACATCAGCTTCACATAGGTGCAATCCTTAAGTGCAAAACAAAAGCGACAAACAAAAGTGCAACTTACAGAAACAATAGAATACAAATTCAACTATTAGCTACAAATAAGCCAAACCTAATGTAAGTGCAACATACAAACAGTTTATACAATGAGTTTATTATAAAAAGACACATTCTTGTGTAGGGTGAAGTTTAACTTAGTTTTTAAGCTCACTCGCTTTCTCACTTTGTCATTTTCAAAGCATTTGGAGGATGGACAGAGAGAGATCATGCCTGAACCATATTTATTTACTTTGTGCATGGGGACACTGCCATGTTGAAACAGGAAATGCTTTTCCCCTAACTGCCACACAGTTGGAGGCAAACTATTGTCTAAAATATCATTGTTTGCTGCAGCATTGAAAGTGGAATAACGTGCCGAAACTAAGAAAACCAGCCTCAGAACAAAAGTGCACTAAAGTCTGTAGCACAGTGTGAGTTGTCCTTCCTCCTACAGCACTGAATGCCATCTTTCAGCAGTTTAGGTTTGTTTATGTCAAACATAAGTAAAAGTTCAATTTAACCAAAACCAAACCCAACTTTTTATTAATTTACTGTCAAAAAAACATACATTTTAGGATTGTGCTGAAGGATCTGGAATGACAATAATCATCCTGTATTTAGCATTCTGTGTGATTTCACCACGTTAAAGTAATAATCCTTAAGATTTAAGTCCTGCTTGATTTAGCAACACACACGGTTACCACGGTAACGGTAAGTGTGGTTCAGCACCAGGGCAAACACTCTCTGAGCAGCTGCTTTGTCAGAAATACAACGGCAGAGCAGCTGGTGTATCGGTTTACAGAGCAGACAAACAAACTCATGTTGTTTTAGTAAAGAAATCAGTAAATAGTCGGCCTTTTTCCATCATGCTAAGAGCAACAGCTATCTGGTTTCATACAATGCGCTGCTTGAGTAGTTTTCACACAACAGCGGGATAAAAGCCGCCCTTTGAGGTGTTTTAATGTGACGCCGCAGCAGCAGGAAGTCTTGGGTAGCATGAGCAGTAACTCTGACACGGCTGCAGGAGAGTGATCTGTAAACAGTGATATCAATGGGATACAATTGCGCTGGATTTCATGCTGCATGGTTTTCTGTGAATCCTGCCTGCTTGCAAAAGTGCACTCCACCACTAATAATAAAGAGTACTGTATAGAAAAGTAAGTGCAGAATTTAAACACAGTGAATGGCTATTATGGAACCAAATGCAGACTGTAAATAGTATAAAAAACATTTTCATCTAAAGGTTTATACTGCACTTCCAACTTTATGCTATATTATGTTGTGCTCTATTTTTATTTGTTTATTTTTTGGGCACATTGTGCTTTGGCAAACTAATATTTTGCCAAAGCACACCGAATGTTTTTCTTTTTTGTCTGTATTCGCTGCCATCTGCTGCCTGGCTGGCTTTTTGGATCAGATCAACAGTGAATACATAAAGCACCACGGTGATCCAACAGAAACCTCTAAGACACCACTCAAATAAAGGGAAAGGACTGCATCTATATAGCACTTTTCAGTCAGAGGCTACTAAGGTGCTCATCAGAAGTGATACACACACACACACACGCCACTTCGGGAGCAATTTGGAGTTCAGTTTGCCCAAAGAAACTTCAACATGTTGACTGCAGCGACCGGGGATCGAACCTCCGACTGGGGGACGACCACTCTACCTCCTGCTTTACCTTTCCTATAAAATTGAGTTTCCTTTTAGCTATGCTTTGTCCGATCCTGCTAATTCGAATTTATCCAGAAGTGTTGCAAATGAGCATTTTGCTTCAAACACTTAACACCTTGCATTTGGTCATTGTACATAAATGTTCCAATTCTGATGCCACAGTGATGTCCATATCAAATAAACTACACTAAACTAAACCCCCTAAAACTTCCTTTGGTTTGTGTTTTCACATAAAGCCTTTGTGAATCTGCCAGTGTGTGTGAACATGTGTCCAAACGTGTGTATGTGTTTGTGTGTGTGTGTGTGTGTGTGTCTGCTAAGGTATTATGAGCGGCTCAGTGGATGCTGCTGTATTAGCAGATATGAGCCGAGCAGTCCTGCTTGTTTGTTCAATCTGTGGCTCCACCGCTTCAAATCAAATCTCATGTAATTAGCTCTTGTCATGTGTTCAAGTTCAGGGTGTTCTCAGTGGGCTGTGTGTGTGTGTGTGTGTGTGTGTGTGTGTGTGTGTGTGTGTGTGTGTGTGTGTGTGTGTGTGTGTGTGTGTGTGTGTGTGTTTGTGTGTGTGTGTGTGTGTGTAAACAGAGTGTGTTCGGGGCTTGTCGTGGTCCAGCTCAGAGTGCACTGCCTGCCTGAGTGTGCGGTATTTAGGAATACTGGTGATGCTGATTTAGCTGGCTGTGGGCAGAGTGTTCCTGTTATACCACTTATATCACATCAACGTCAAGAAGTACTGAAGTTAACAAGCGCACATTTGCAATTGATGCGAGCACGTATGCGTTAATGCATTCACACACACAACCTCATAAAACACTTCACCATGCCAAATTTCCGCTTACAGCAAAAAACAATGTAGCGGACCGTCCGACCGCGCTGGTCGCTGCTGAATGTGACCTTTGGCTTATGTGATGCAATCATGTTTTTTAGTCACTTATGATGATTTAGCGAAGAGTCAGATCTATTGGAGATTCCCAGTTGTAATTATGACTTGAACTATGATGTAAGTGATATTTACAGTAACTCCATCAGGAAGTGAACATGGCATCAATGTTGTATGTATCTCTGTAATGCAAGGTTGAAGTACTGTAGACAACAGACCGAGTGATGATGCTGATGGAAAGAACAAGGAACCATTAAGTCTTTTAACAGTGACATTAACATGCAAGATTTACCTGTAACAAGAAAGACAAAGAAGAATATACACTTAATTTGTTCTGCCTCCAGTTTCTTCTTGTTTAGAGTCATAAACCTTCCAGATAAGACTGAAATATTTGCTTCTTAGCATCAATTTTAATGAATCTAAAGATAATCTACACCTTGCATATTTCTTCTAAACTTTTAAGCTATTTGTTTTGGTCTAAAATGTTCTTCACCTTCAGTCTGAACTCTTGTTTACATTGCTAACACACAATGAGAAAGTCTTTTGATTCTGCAAAGTAAAGATATTGCCCTTCTTTGAGAGTTACTTTGTCTTCATGATTTTGAATAAATATTATAGGACATCATTTTTAATTCATAAATATATAAAGAATAAATGTTGTAATTCACTTAATTACTGTAACATTGCTCTTTGGCTATGTAGAAAATTAACCTTCTAAAAAGAAAGTTTGTCAAGAGTTTGAGAAAAGCTCAGTTTTCCTAATTCCTAAATTTAACAATCGACTAGTCTGGTTTTTTCTCCAGATGCTTCCACTCTCACGAGCATTTTTAGCTCCCATTAGCATGGATAAAAGGCCACAATGGAGAGAGAAAAAGATGCAATTTCAAATTCATCCACATTAGTGCACACATGGCTTAAGAGGCAGAAGGACAAAAGGGAGAAAATCAGACAGTGCCGTGCTTAAAACCCTGGAGACTGATAGAGAGAAAAGGAGACAGTTTCCACTTATTCCCTTTAGTCTGACCCTTCCTTCACCCTGCCATCTCCCTCTCTCTCTCTCTGTCTGTCTCTCTGTCTTTCAGGGCTACACACATACACACACATGCACACACACAGTGTCCACGCACAGCTCTGGCATTCAGCTCACACATAGCCTACAGCATGCTGGGTAAATACATGATAGACACACAATAGAAACTGAGCATGAAGATGCACACATCCGCTGCCCACACACAGTTCTTGTGAGGAATTGCTTGTGTATGTTTAGATGGAGTTGTTAGGTTGCCAGCTGGTGTTGCTGGTTGCCAGGTTTCTTGCGGCTGCCCATGCTTGTTTACAGCTGCGACCCACATCAGTGCTGCCTCTGTGCCACACTCACCACCTCCACTGGCCTTCATGGAGCCCAGTCAGAAGGACCAGGAGTGTACTTGCTACAAATTACAGGCGTTTGATCAAAAAACCACAAGGTTTTTTTTTTCTTTTCATTGATTGTTCATTTTCTTGTGTTGGCCCAGGTGAGGCCTGAAACTGAAAATATTGATCTTCGAGAAATAAACTTAAACATGTCTGCAGATCTTTACAGAGAAGAGTGTAGGTCACAGAGGCTCCTGCACACCTCCCAAGTGCAAGTATTACAACAAAAAAAACCGTGTTTACATGCAGCCGCTCGACACATGTTTCAGACTTAATATGAAGCAAATGTTAGCCATGGTACAAAGTCAAGTGAAATACAAATTTGGACACGAACAGATGCAGACTCACACTATGTGGCACTAATTAAGGCAAAGACAAGTCCATTGTTCTATCTTGAGCGACACCGTCTGTCCAATTGACTAAACAAACAGTCTAGCTGTCAAAACTGCACAGATAAAGTTGCAATGATCTTTTTTTTTTATGTTTTATTTTCCCCAGAGGATGATTCTGAATGAGCTATGTAACACTTTCAAATCGCGGGATGTAAACACATTAAAGCACGAAGGGTTCAAGCGGCACTTATAGTCGTTTTTAAATTTTGTAAACTGATCTCAGCGCTGTCTTCCAGCGTCACCGTGCTTTACAGTATTACACTCGCACCCATTCACAATGGGCTCCTTAGTGAAACCACAGCCACAAACTGTTAGTCAGTGTTGGTTCCCTGTTCAAACCACAGTCCTGTAATGTGGTCTATAGCAACTAATTCACTTTCTACACCCACATTTTCCTCAATGTTGGAGACATGTAGGCTGGGGCTGTGAATTATTTTTTCTTCTTTCTCCATCCTTTCTTCTCTTTCTCTCCCCCCCTTCCTCCACTCTCCTCAGCTTGATATCAAATAAAGATGAAGGTGTCGCCCTAATCGACATTGTTGCCAATGAATCATTTAGCAGTGTTAGTCTAACATCCCAGATTCCAGGTCAGTGCGTCTCACTACTCATCCCGCTGCCAGCAGGGTTTAGCCTGGTTGGGCCTGCCTGCTGCAGACTGGCAGTGCTGTCTCTGCCGCTGCTGTTGCCAACCAGCAAACCCTTTTTCTGCCCCAGCCGTCCCTTGGGCACAGAGACCCGATGTGTGCAGGCACTTCCCTCCTAGAGCAGAAAAACACTGAGGGGGTGGAATATTTTAAAGAAAAGCATAAATTTGCACCTCAGCTTGGCTTGCTGCCCATCTTGGCAAAGATTGTCTTAAAAAATATTTTCCTGGTATTTCTCTTGAGGTGATCTGGGTCAATTTAATAGGCAAATACTCCAAATTATTATGGTAAGGATAGTGTAAAAATATTCCCTGATTTTCACTTTTGATGTTAAATTGGCAGTGTTTGGTTGTTGTTTTTTTGGTAATGTTTTCAAGTAATTGTCAATTTATTTGTCTGTGTAATTTTTCTTTTCTTTGGACATTTACAAGTACAAAGCTTTGCATGTAGGGAGACACCACATTTTGAAAGCTTCAGTTGTATACTAAGCCGTGCATTGTATCTGTGCTTTTCTCAAGGCATAGTGTTTCTTATAAAAATGACAACAATGACTGAAAAGACAGGACTTTAATCTATAGATTATATATATATATATATTACATGTTCAGATCTATGTACCCTTGCATAGTAGCATAACATTGTCAGTTGTTCATGGTGCTACTTTCCTGCATAGGAAAAGAATAGTGGTTGGTAGTATGAATATACAAATATGAATTAATTTAATTTGTGCATATTCATCAATGCATTTTGTAACTTCATATGAGCTTCATAAGCTTGATTTACATGCATCATTTAATGTACGACGTGCAGTGTTGTTAGTAAAAATGCATTCACAAGATTGCAATTTGGAAATTGCTCACAACAACCAGAAGCACCCTGATAATGAAATGACGTTTTTATTAGAGCTCTGCACCTGTCCCTTATTATGAAAGTTTTGTGTGTGTGTGTGTGTGTGTGTGTGTGTGTGTGTGTGTGTGTGTGTGTGTGTGTGTGTGTGAGAGGAAAAGAAAATTATTTGTGTGAATTAAAAGAAAAATTAAGTTAATTAAGCAGGGCATGATGATGCTTGTATATGATGACACACTAAGTGTGTAATCTTTTTTACTCTAATGGATATAATTCATGTCTATATTTTAGTCTGTGTGTCTGTGTGCATAGCTCTGTCGGAGTCTGTGTGTATGTGTGTGTGTGTGTGTGTGGGTGTTTTTGTAAGTGCGCTGCAGTGTAGCAGCCAGTAAAAGTAGGTCAGAGGAGAAGGGCTCCCTAGAAGACGATGTGAACTCGTCACCTTGAATCGCGTTACAGGCTGCTGAGGGAAGAGATGGATAGAGAGGAAGAGGAGGATGGGGAGGAGGAGAGGGGAGGTCCATAAAGAACATGAAGCGAGAGAGAGAGAGAGAGAGAGAGAGAGAGAGAGAGAGAGAGAGAGAGAGAGAGAGAGAGAGAGAGAGAGAGAGAGAGAGAAGAGAGAGAGAGAGAGAGAGGAGGAGAAAACAACAGGAATAATGAATGGGGGGTGAAAAATAAGTCCTCCTGACTGTCCCGTGTCCCCGATGACTTCATTTAGTTTGAACACGTCATCATGTAAAATATGTAACAAAAAAACAGCAAACAAAAAAAGCATACCTCTAAGCCATAATGAAATACTTTTGTTATGTGTTATTGCTGAATGGTTTACTGCATATTACTAAAGACGGGGTGAACATTCTTTAAAGCTATCCTGTGGAGTTTAGACCAAAACACATCATATGTTTCCTTGAGGCTTAATGAATGTGTTTAATGTATTTTCTCCCTCATAAAATATTTACAAACCTTTTCATGTTTTGTTTAATCCTGCATTGTTTCTATCCGTGTTTGCTAGCTAGCAGTCTTCTTCTTCCCTTCCTGAAAAGTGTTTTTAAGAGTAATAAAAAACAAAAATGTTTAATTTATATTATTGTATTTATATGCACTACTATTTGCACTTCATTATTTTATGTAACGGTGACAGTAACTGCCTGATAGTTTAAGTTGTACAGTTGTCTTTGTGCAGTAGCCTGAACATAAAAACAAAATATTACGGGAATGTTGAACCATAAAGACCAAAAACAAATCATTTTAATAAATTAAGCCAAGGGTGGGACTTTGTCAGTGTTTGTTTATCACAGCTTGACGTATACATTTGAGGTAAAATTATGACACACATACACACACACACACACACACACACACACACACACACACACACACACACACACACACACACACACACACACACACACATACACACACACACACACACACGGGGGTTAAACTATCAGTCTTTTTGCATTGCTCTTCTTATCACAACACTGTTGACTTTCTCTCACTCTTTCCTTCAATCTTCACTCACTCCACAAACCTCCCTGGTGAAGGAGTCAAAGCACACAAAAAAAGATGAGAGATGAGAAAATGATGGCGTGTGAGATCATAACTGACATCTTTAAAAGCCTTTATAAACCATGACAGCACCGGGGACTCAACATGTACGAGGAGAGAGAGAGAGAGAATACAGATGGAGGGATGAAACACGAAGCGCACTGAGGGGAGCTTGAACTTTTCAGTGTGGGAATGTCACATGTAAAAAGCGTGTATCAGGAGTCACTCAGTCTCTGTGCACACTTGACTTGTGTTTGTCATTTGGCAATGAACATGGTAAATCAATTAAAATGAAGGTCACTGGGTAATGGACATGCTATGTACAGGAGAGGTCAAACACTGCAGCTGTCTAAGACCCTGTGTGACAAACAGAGCCACAGTACAAAATACAGTACTTGAGTAAATGAGTTACTTTCCAACCCTGGATATGGTATAATATGTACTAAAGTACATCAAGACATATCAATAACTTACACTATTTGACATATCTTATGTAATGTCTTTGCTGGGTGCAGTAGACGAGTATTAACCAACTAATACAAGCTTTTTACTCGTCTATAGCGCCAACAATTGTCGTTTACCAATAGAAATGTGTGGCTGTGTGTGTGTGTGTGTGTGTGTGTGTGTGTGTGTGTGTGTGTGTGTGTGTGTGTGTGTGTGTGTGTTTGTGTGGGTGTGTGTTTGTGGGTGAATGGGAGGCACATAGTAAAGCACTTTGGTTTGAAAGCACTAAATAAAAAGTCTATTTCCAGCTCACACAAAATCCAAGACACACAAAAAAAAAAAGCCTTGTTAGTCCAATTAGAGGAAAACAAATGTGCCGGGACAGTACACAACTACCGTCTACTGTTACCATGGGGATAAGTTGGTGTGTAGACTGTGCCGCAAAGATTCATGTAGAGGTCAGCACAAATCTTTAAGGCTTCACTGAATTAAACAACTCTGCACTTGGAGACTGAGGAGGAGGGGGCTTAGAAATCCTGGATTACTGAGGCTAATGAAGAGAGAGCTAAACCCACTCAACCTGCTCAGTTGTGAAACATCATCAAGTGAAACTGAGGGAAGTTAGAGAAAAAGAGAGGTGGAAAAGAAGAGAGGGAGAAGGAGGGAAGACAGTGAATTCTTCCTGTGTAGTGACGAGGTTTCATTCGGTGTTTGTCTCGGTCCAAACACATCACACACACCTATCACAACACACCACAACTACAAAATGTAAACAGCTCACCCACATGTCTGTGGATGGTAAATCCATCCAACATCCCACCAATAAAATAACATAACATGTAATGGATTCAAAGATAAAGTTAACAAAATGTTGTACCAATCCAAACAGCTGTAAACATGTACAGTATATCAGGTGAAGTTAAATTCAGGAACAAGATGTTGATGTTCAGTTCTGAGCCGTGATGACATCTTGTGATCCTTCAAGATTACAGTTTCACTTCAGGGATGTTTCAAACTGCACATATTCAAATGTTATTATGTTTCTGCTAAATGTCAAGATAAAGGTAGAAATGTATGGGTACATAAAGAATATAATGAGTAATAATTATATATTCCGTCGATGCTTTTTAAACAACCATAGATCACAAACCAGATGAAAACAAAGCACAGACAGAAAAGACACAGAGATGAGCTCTTCTGCTGCTTTGTCTCTCGGCTCTACGTGCAATTTTGTGTTTTGGCAAGCTGGAACAGAAAATAACAGTAATTCAGGTAATGATAGTGAAATGGCAGGATGAGACACAGAGGCTTAGCTGTTCCTACATCTCACACTGCAAAAACCTCAAAATCAAGCTGAAAGATGGGAGGAAAAATAAAAAGATAGAAAGACAAGAAAGAAAATATATGTCCAGTGCTGCTGAGAAGTTGTCAAACAAGATCTAAAGTGATTTCTATTTTCCTGACCAGGACGTTTCAGCTCTGGCCGCTCTGAACAGACATGAAAGATGGTGAAACTGCTGTCGAAACGCTTTTTATCAAACCATAAAACAAGATATTCTCACTGCAAGACAAAGAGAAACAGAAGCAACCAGATCCAACAGGGACATTTGTGGATGCACCTTAAATCTTAAATCATTTTGATGAATGCATCCTACTAACTAATATTCACGTGAGGAAGTCTCTAACCCGTCGCATGTTGCATCAACACATGCAGACTGTCACTTTTAAGATGAGGGTAGTCGTGAGAGTATTGACCAAAGGAGTTCCAAGAAGCAAAGATGGAAGAAGCTTGATGTTGTTATTCTGCCAAAAAGCCTTTTAGTCACCAGGAACAGTTCGTCTACAACATTTAACATTTGATGATAATGACATTATGTTTTTATGAGAGCTCTGCACCTGTCCCTTGTTACATCAGTGTGTGTGTGTGTGTGTGTGTGTGTGTGTGTGTGTGTGTGTGTGTGTGAAAGCTTTGTATGTGTGAGAGGAGAAACGACACACAGAAGTGTTTCCGACAGGGGGACAGCGTTTGTCAGTGTCTTCCTAAATATCTTGATTTGGGTTCAAATCAGTAGGGACCTCCATGGTCACGCTCAGGACTTTGTTCTATTATAACGTCACCTGACTTCCTTTTTTTCCCTCATGATTACTGCGGCCACTTGAAGCTAAACAGATGTCGTTTTTGGGGCACCTCCATTAACCACAGAGGTGGCGGATCAGAACATCTTCATGTGAGTCATCTTTTTAAGTGGCCAAAGTGTCGTTACATGACAAACAACCTATTTATGATGTTTAGCTATGAGGTGGTACCAAAAGGCCTTGCAGGAACATGTTTATAAGCTGTTTACTTGCAAAAAACATCCGAGTTGCAATGTGTCTGAGCACAGAATTTTCTTCAGGCGTTCAGCACTTATTTTTATCCCCCGGTCCAGGAAGCATTAAGAGTCATCTG